>NC_135783.1:240204321-240304321 GCF_051106095.1 Pogona vitticeps | reverse complement strand
TTCCTCAGTTCATCACTTCTCACCCAAACACAAAACAGTTGTCAGGCCTGTTCTTCAACAAGTGTGAATGGTAGTGAGCAGAAAAGGGAATCCTGTAGACCACCTTGACTGCTGCCACTGGTGTTGTCAACATTCAGACTGTCCTTTGCTATATAAAGATTGCCATCCTTTTTCCTCCTCGCAACGTAGGCATGATATTTTGCAGCAATATCGGGCCATTTCCTGGCTTTCTGAATCATGGGTACATAAGCACAACATCCTACATTCATAAACCAGAGGGTTGTGTTTTTTAAAGAATTGAATTAATTTATGGCATGTGTGGAATTCAAACTAGGGACTTCCTTATTCATAGCTTAGGTTTTTAGCTACTGCAGTAAGGATTACTTTAAGGTGCACACCTGTGCAAGCATGCATGACACTAACCCCCTCCACGCAGACTTCCTCCTCCTCTGTGCATTAACAGTGATTGCTTTCAGCCCCTTTGGTTCCAATTGCAACAGAACCCCACACGGGGGTGGGGGGTGTAATCATGTGCACAAGGGGGGCTGAAAATTGGAAGGAATGTTGTGTTGCACAATGCCAGTGTATATTTGCATGCCCATTGAACAGCAATCTTGTCAGGCCTCTAGAAGCATTGTGAAGCAGTGATGCATCCAAGCAAAGCTGAGAATTGTGTGACGCCCAAGGATGCCTGAATGGAAATTTTAAAAAGCAAGCTGGGAGATGTAAAATAAAATTGAACAGCTGAAAGGAAGGGAGTTTGCTCTTCTTCTAGAAAACTTACTGCATAAATGGTGTTTTCAAGTGTCACCTAGTCAACATTTGCAGTGGTTTACAAAAGCATGATGCCCGATACAGAAAAGAACTTGATTACCAAGCCAAAACTGAAATGGATTAGAAAAGACAGAGACTAGGCCCAAAGCAAGTCTGAAATATATTTTTCAAGATTGACCTGTCTTCATGAGTATAATCAGCCAATGTCTGTATAGTACTTTATACCATAAAAGGCCAGAAAACATACCATCCTTAAAAAAAAAGAATAAGTAATGATAGAGTAAAAGTTCTGTTTCTATGTTAATGTTAAACATTTCAGTTAATGTATTGCTCAGTGTGGTTGCTGTCGGTATTTGGCAGATACTCAGTTTAATACAGTACATGCTGGAACACATCCCAGAGCACTGTGCATCAGGGGTGGGCAGAAGGTTGATCAAAATTAGTGACAGCTTTCCAGATGAGTTGAAGAAGATAGCAACCCCCCCCCCCAATGGTTTAACAACAGTGGCAACCAAAGGTGGTGTTTGTTTTTTGTTTTACATTGTAACTCTCCTTGCTAGTTTAAGCTACTGAAATAAAAAATCTGGGGACTGGGTGGGAAATAGGATTAGATCTCTGGGTGAAAAGATTTGTGTGCAACCTCCAGTTCTGGTCCTAAAAAGAAATTCCAGGGCTCAACATGTGCTCAAAAGTACTTTGTTCTGCAATTCAGTTTGTACTTCTTGAGTCACGATTTTGCACCTTAAGGACTTTGTGGCACAGTGGTTAAACTGCAGTACTGTAGTCAAAGTTCTGCTCATGAACTGAGTTCGATCCCAGCGGGCTTATGTAGCTGCCCCAAGGTTGCCTTCCATGCTTCTGAGCTCTTTTGTGTGTGTGTGTGTGTGTGTGTGTGTGTGTGTGTGTGTGTGTGTGTGTGTGTGTGTGTGTGTGTGTGTGTGTGTGTGTGTGTAATATGTCACTTTTATAATTAAATTGTTAAACAGCCAGAGAATGATTGCAGCACACTTTGCTAACTCAAATAGGTTGACTTCCAAATGCACTGATCATTTTAACATCTTAAAAATTCCTGAATAAAGCAGTTTAAAGCCTGCTTGCCGCTGCTCTTCAGAACTGTCCCATCTCAGAGAATACATAGAATTTGACTTATATATATGTGTGTGTGTGTTCACCCTGAACCAGCTTTTACAGTGACACACACACACACACAACTCGGTTCAGGACCTCATATTTTGACCAAGGAGGTCAGAAGGACACTCCCGTTCCAATCCACACACCATTTAAGAGCCATTAATTTGAGGGAAGAAGCGAAGAAGACATGGCATGTTAATCATATGCTGTATGTGATTCAAGGCATGGCCCATAAAGATCCAATAATATAACATCCTTTGGTATTTGACATACTCCTATTATATTGTTCTAATATTTGGATACTAAATACTGCTATTATGTCTGTGAGCAAATTGAAAACTCAGCCAGGATTCTTTTTGAAAAAATTAGGTCAGTAGTGCCTTATTTATTATCCACATTCACATACAGTAGCAGGCCAGTTTCTGATAAAGTTGTTTTCCAGTCAGTTGGGACACTTTATGTTAGGTGTGTGGTGCTGATGTAATTCACATCTGCAATTATTTAGATCTGCAACAACAACTAATACTGATATTCTGAATTGCTTGGTAAGTTATGTCTGCTTGATCTGAATCTCTCTCTCTCTCTCTCTCTCTTTCCCTTCTTCTTTTCCTATTATATTTTCCTTCC
Organism: Pogona vitticeps; assembly: GCF_051106095.1. Lineage (NCBI taxonomy): Eukaryota > Metazoa > Chordata > Lepidosauria > Squamata > Agamidae > Pogona > Pogona vitticeps. The sequence continues at coordinate 240,301,789 of NC_135783.1, read as the reverse complement.
CACTTTCCATGCTCCTGTTCCCTAAATGCTTCCTTCTCCCACGCTTGCCCCTCAGAACTAGATGGGGAGATAATAGTTGAATCTGATGAAGGTAAGGAGGGGCTGGTTTTCATTTTGATACTGAACTATTTGGACAAAAATGTGGCCACTTTTGTGAAGGACACTTGGCAGGATACTTGTATGGCTTGCTGTCTTTGGTCAGAGAGCTGGAGGAAGCGGTCTGTCTCTCAAAAGTTTTCACTACACTACTGTTTGCCCAAGAGGTGTTATACATGAGAACTAATTTCTAAGTAAATAAATGTGTACAGCAAAATTGGCAGGGTAGTGATTACTCTTTTAGGAATGACACTTGCAGCCTCCTTAGGTGGAATGATGTTGATGTGCCAGCACCAGGCCGTTTTTTTCTCCTTTAAAATTTATCGGAGACTTCTAACTGATCTGAATTTTTATTAAAATGGTATAATTTCCTGCAGTGAAGATGGCACTTTTGGAGACTGTATTTTGTCCTTAATTGATTAAGATTCAGCATCACAGCCTATAAAAATGCAAAATGTGAAAGAAATACTGAGTTTAGTAGGGCTTGTTCCTCAGTAAAGATATTGAGGATTACAACCTCAGGCTGTAATGTGATTGTCATGTTAGTGTGCATTGTGCTTCACATTACCTGGCACCTGGTACTTGTGTTTACTTACGTTGCCACTTATGAACTGCTGGATAGCTCAGTGGTTTAGGTATCAGAGGTTGGGAGTTCAATCCCCCACTGTGCCTTCTTGGCAAGAGCTGGACTTGAAGACCCATAGTGTCCCTTCCAACTCTGCAGTTCTAAGACTGGCATGGCCACAGGGGCTGGGAAACCCTGGAAGCTGTAGTCCGAAAAAGAGTAGCTTTTTCCAAGCTCTGATTTTTCATACTGAACATGTCCTCAAGTTTCCTTCCTCAAAAGAGCAACAACAATGGGGAGGAAAATCTCCTTTCTTCCCCAGGAGTCTTCGGCAGCTCCATTTGGTAAAAATATATTAACAATTGTGTGTGTGAGGTGGGTGGGGAGAGAGGAGAGTAAATGCTATAACTCAGCTTCCTATTTAGTTTGACATCCAGGAATTCATTTTCTCCTGCCCAAGTGTGCATTTTAGTTACTGCTACATAGATTAAGCAGACGTTTTGCATTCTTAACAGTCCCTGAGAGCTGTGCTGCTACCGACCTTAAGAGAGTGAGAACGAGCAGAGCGCCAAAGAGGGAGGTCACAAGTTTAAGATGCTGTTTAGGACAGAGCCCAGCTGGGGTACATTTCAGTCTTTTGGAGGGCTCCACCACTTTTAGAGATCTCAAGTAAACCCAAGTGGAATCCTAAACATTCCCTATACAGGAAACAGACTTCTATCTAGGCAAGGAATGTCAGCCTGAGACAAAAAAATTCAAGACAGGATGTTTATGGAAACCAGAAACGGTGGAGGACAGGGCTCGATTACTGGCTATGGGTTTCTGAGAACTGTAGTCCAGTAAAGTAACTTTTCCCATCTCTGATGGAGACTGTTCAGCCATCTTGGTCAAGTCTATTGGAAGTGTGACAACAGACTAGTGATTTGCCATGCACTGAGTGGAGTTAGAACACTTATATGGAAAAGCCAATTTCGGAGACACCACATTGAAGTTGCATCAGAATTGCTTAGCCATTCTAAACCTAAGTCCCTAATCTCAGAAGCCCAGGAATTGTAGTCCTTCTTTAAGTAATGGGGTTTACCTCCCCCAAAAAAGGGAATTCTCACAATTTTCAGAAAACTAGAATTCTCAGGTTGAAATACACCATTGCAGTCATTCCCAGATTGTGCCAAACTATTGCTGTTAAGTATAGGGTTAGGTCTATGGAGAGAAGCTGCTAGATTAGAGTGGAATTCAGAGACTGGAAATAGTTTGCAGGATTTAATGATCTCTTTTCCTCCCTCCTTCAGCCCCATTTGGACTCTATTTGCAAATCTCCCCCTTTTCCCTTAGATTAGCTAAAGTCAACACTGGGATTGCATCGTACCTGCAGCAGAGCTAACCTTGGTTAATGCTAACCCTGCTTGGCAGTAGTATAGATATAATGCTTTATTTTACAATCCTGAAAGGGAAAGAGAGTGAGAGATTTGCATACAAGAGAAAGGACAGGTAGCACCCAAGCCTGTGTTATAATCTTTTTAACCAGGGCTATGGCTTTATTGTATATTGTATTCATATGGCAGAAGACTGATGGCTCCTTTCTTCTCTGTGCTTGTTGAGTGCAGGCGGAAGATCAACCCTTACAAATGTCCCTTCCCATAAGGGCACAGCCAGAATGCAATCCAAACGTACCATGGCTTCTTTTAGCATTTGGACTCTGGTAATGTCATACCAGCAGCTGTGCTAGTATGTGCTGTATTTTAAGTGCCACTAGTACTATAGGAAGACATGTATGAAACACAGTCATCAAATTTTAGATGGCAAAAATAAAAACAACTACATGACTCTCTGGGTTCCTACTTGAAGGTTCTAGAAATAAGACTGAAGGAAAGCTTGTGAAGTTAACGTCATTAACAAGAAATAAAATAGTTATTTCTAGTTACATGACCCCATAACTGTATCTCGCATCTCTCTCTTTTCATTCTTCTGTACCACACAACAAACTGTTCACTTGTTTAACATGAATACAGAGAGGATATTTTTAGATAGCTTTTGAGACAGACCCGGACTTGGAACTTTACCCAGTAATTCTTGCATGGGCTCCAAGAGTAAAATCTCTATTCTGTTTAGCATTTGAAAGTGGTTTACTAGTGCTAATTTTTCAGTATCACTCAGATAATCTGCACACAGCTAGAGATCAGAATTTAGCACATACAGAAATCTGAATGAGATCTGGGCAGGAGGGTTGCATGAGAGTGGGAATCCAGAGGAGATTTGGAAAAACATGCAGAAAGAAGGGGGAAAAATATCCTAAACTAATAGCAGCTCACTCTTTTTTCCTGTATGTCAGGAGGAGAAAAAGTAGGCAAAGTACAGTCTCTTCACAGTCCCTCCCGGAGTTGGGCAATGGTACAATACAGTAACATGGCTGAGTTCTGGCATCTCTTTCTGTCCTGCTATTGCTGCTACCCTGCATCTCTCAAACCTCCTGGGCTTGGAAGAAGGAGATGCCTTTTTCTTTGCCTTACCTTGCCTTTACCTCTTGAACTGAAGTTCTCCATTTTACTGGCAATTTCTCATTACTGCCTTTAACATGTATCTCCTGGATGCACAGCTGTGATATTTTTAGTCATAGGAGAGGAGCAGGAGGTGTGTAGTGCTATAATAGCTAGTAATTGCTTTCAGTAGCATAATACAGCTTATTGCACATGTTGTAAGTCTCCTGAGACACCACTTAGGGCACCAGGATAGCCCAGGATCCACAGCCTCCCTTGGTTTGGCTGGGATACTCATTCTGGGCTTTTGCTTCATGGAATGTTCAGTATGAAGAGGGCAAACTAGCCTTGTTGATCAAAATTTAATTCCTTTCCTTCCTGCCTCTCTCCCCCACCCTTAGTGGGCTTGGTTGGTTGAGAAAAACAACTTTGGCCATAACAGGACAGGGCTTGTCCACCAGCTTTGTCTTGCCAGTTCTGAAATCCTCCTTTTAACTTCATAAAACTGAGCCCATATTTCACTGACTTCTGGCTGAAAAGTGTTGGAGAGATTCCCACAACCAACAGCTTATACACATTTTAACCAGGCTGTTGCAAGTCTGAATCCCAAACTAAATGATTTAGTTAGCTTGTCATTACAAATAAGGTTTCCTTAAGAGGTAGAAAATGTCTGTTTATCCTGCTGCATTCCTTAAGAGGTAAGAATGTACCAGTGGGCAATCTGTAGAACAAGCTGTTGCAAATCAGCTTGCTTTAATTTGGTGTTTGGTCATTGGGAAGTATACACAGCCTTGATTTTTTAGCCTGAAGAGAAAAAAAAACACCACCTAAGTTTGGAACTGCCCACAAGAACGTGATACACAGTCTTGAAGAAGATGATTTATCATCGAAAGCTCGCTCTTTTGTTTATATTCTTAATGGTTGATTAAAGGTATCACCTGCGCCTGCATTTGTAGTATAACAGCAATAAATACATATTTTCGGTCATTTGTGATTTGGCCCACAGAAGAAGAGTTCCTGATTACCTCAGTCACCTTGCCCATATGTTGGATTCCAGGAACTTGGCTATTAATTGGTCTTTCAGGGGTATATTAGAGTATTTTACAATGATGGGTCCAAAACAGTTTTGTGGCAGGATGTTGGAAGGAGAATGTCTTGTGTAACATAAATTTTTGCTGAAGGCCAAGGTCACCATAAAAAATAGTATATGAAGCAGCTTTCTGGTTCATTTGGATGTGGCAAAAACACACTACATGTAGAATACTTGTATTTTTGAAAAAAGCTTTTTACTGAATATTTTAACGTTCAAAGAACACATGTTCTGCAGAATTAATCCTAGAGTTCAGAATACAATACTGTGTCTTGCGGTAGATACAGGGCCAAGAAGCAGTCAAACTTCTGCCGTCCTGTTAAGAGACAGATTACAGAAGATCCATCCACTGGACGATACAACAATGGATCAAGTAATTTTTAGATTACTACTTACAGAAATACTCAAAGAAGGCCAAAGTTCTGTATTCTGTATTTTGATCATTTATATGCAGCTTTAAGCTCCATCTTAGAGAAGGAGAATGCCTAGAATCTTGATATGTTTAACTCATTGTCATACTTCTCTTGATGTTCAATCCTCTAATCAGGGGGAGGCACTGCTGGGAGGCAGTGCTGAAGTTACATTGGTGGGCTTGCATTGCCACTCTGGTTTCATCACATATAACTTGGGCTCACTCTGCATTAAGAGAATATTTGGGCTTGAGAGCTAAATCAGCAGCACACATTTAGTAGGGAGTTGGTGGGGAAAGGAAGGATGGGAGAGGTGTGGTGTAGAACTTGGTTGCCTCCAAGATCCTAAGAGAAACAAGGGGAATTGGTGGTTTCATTTAAAAAAACAACAACATGAAAACAATGTACCTGTCCTAAGCAAGTGAGGAAGGGAAGAAGCCACTGTTCTGATGTTCGAACAAGAGTATATAGATGCAGTGCAGCTGAAAGCATAAGAATACACTAGTAGCTTTCAGGGATTGCATAAGACTCACAAATAAAACTTTGGAGCTTTGCTGTCCCCTCCCCCGCCCATTTTTTGTCTTTTACATCATAATGGGTTGAGTTGCTTCAGAGTTCCTCAAACAGTTTCAAGTGCTTATGCTGAAGAGGACAGCCACAAAGTTGCTGAAGTTTTTGGAGCACAAAAACCATATAATAACTGTTGGAATGTTCAGTATTGAGAAATCCGCACAGGAAGCAGATGACCATTCACAAATATGGTGTTGTTTTTTTTCAATCAAAAAGCTGTTTTTTATATATAAAGAAATACGTTCTTTGTGGTAACTTTGGGCAGGACGAGAGGAAATGCTCCTAAATTGGATGGGAATAGCCTGAAATTAAAATTCCGGAGCAACACAAGCAGTGATGTATATTTTTTTCCTGTTGATAGTAACTATGAGATTAACTGGGTTGTGAAAGAAGTTCCCAAAAGAAGATGTAGCACTGCATTTAAGAAAAGTTTGCTTGTGGTTGGGTGAAGTAGAGTACAGGGAAGAAAAATTGGTATTTGTAATGCAAGCTTTTATCAGTGATTACTGGAGTTTACTTATTCATGGTTCATCTGAACAAATTCTTCTGGATGCAGTACATCCTGATTGGCAGTTATGTACTGACATAGAAGATGAGGCATGTAGCTGGGCCCATCTGCAGGTACAGCCCCATCAGCCTTACGTCCATGAGAATCTTGACAACTCTATCCCTTTGTGAACTGGGTTGCATGTTCCGTAAATAGCTCTGTCTAGGATCAGTTAGGAACGCACTGTGGATAGGAGAGTTTGGCTATGTAGACTAACCCTTCGGCTGCACAATAACAGCATGGGAAGAAAGACTCATAAAGGCCTCAATGGCTCTTTCAATCATTTCTTGGCTATGGGGGGTGGCGGCGGCAAACCTTCTCTGTCTCCCATGTTAAGCTGATGGATGCCTGACATCTGGAGAGTAAATCAACTGACTTCTGTAATTTGAACTGTCTGCTGCATTTTATGAATTTTCCTGTAAGATGTTCATGACCAAATATTGTAAAGAATGCAGCATTTGATCTTTTTAAAAAGGTAAATAAAATTAAGAAATGTTAATCAGCAGCATGTTAGTGGCCAAAACAAGGCGTCCTAGTCTCCAAGCCTCAAGGCAAGGCAACTCAGGCAAATTTCTTTTTCCTCTTCAATTCAGAGCCCCGGAGCTACGTGGAATCGGTGGCCCGTTCGGCAGCAGGTGGAGGTGGAAGCAGCACCTTTGGGAAGCCTCAGACAGCCCCAGCTCCCCAGGCCTACAACATTGAGGCACCAGGGAAGAGTGGATCTTTTGCCAACTCCTTCACCTCTCCAAGCCCTGTTGCTTCCAGCAGCCCCATGCACAGCACCGATGGGTAAGGAAGGGTAGATGTAAGGCAGCCACTTCAGCAGGTGGGTTAGACAGGAAAGGCTGCTTGAAATCTTCAGAATTTCTCCACTGCAGTTCACAGAGTAACTGTGGCTGCTTTACTTACCCTCATAATGACTCTGACGCAGGATGCTGAAAGACGTTGTCCCACTCACTCCCATGTTTTTGGCATCAGAAAGATTTATCTTGTAAAGAGGTGGCCATTGCCTGAATATTGTTTATGGTGGGTGTGAGTAAGGGAAACTCAAATAAGCAATGGAATGTCCCAGTTTTCGTCAAAGTGGAGATTAGCTGTTGAGTTTCAGGAAGGTGAGCAAGTGCTTATCAATTACTTTCATCCATATTTTCACAAACATAACAGAAAAGCAAATTCTTGGCACATTTGAAAGAACTGTATATTTTTTGTCCCCATTTTGTTATCACATCATTCATCCAGAGCATTCTATCAAGATTTTATGTTTTGTCACATTTTGTGCTGTTCCTAAGCTTTCAATTTGTTGACTATGGTGGATGCTCTTCCTTATGCAAGTCTATGATACCATATCCCCGTGTGTATGGAACATTTTGCTCTCTTAGTTTCCCTACTGCCCTTTCTCCCTCATAATTATTTTTCTCTTTTCCTGTGTTTCCGGTAGCTGTTAGGCACTTGAGATGCCAGGCGTGCACAGGATAACTGTGCAGTGGCTTGCATTAGATGTTAGCAAAGGGTTGTGTGTGAGTGTTCTTTTTTTCTTGATAGGATTTTGGATAGAGGCTGTAACTGCTGGCACATTTTGACAACATGCTGTCATATGTCCCCAGACATTTCTCCCCACACAGAGGTCATACTCCCAGCTTCTTGTGAAATATTTTTCCTTCCAAAAAGTTTGCATTCGTAGAGTCATAGGGCGTGATTACAAACTGTGAAGTTACAAGACGCAGCCAAAATGACAGGCTGATACAAAATGACTCACAGCCATTCAAAGTTTGTTTCAGGAAGAAAGGAACACAAATATCAACATTCCTGAGAGCAAATAAACACTGTCATGTATTTGACTGTATATCAAAGGTAGAAGCCTGGTTGGTTTTATGGTGACATTGTAGAACAGGGCTAGTTCCAAGAGACCAGACTAGATGACATCGGAGGATGGGCCCCAATAACCCTCCACTCTCCCTGGAGTCATTAAGCCTGACTCCCTTCCATGACATCTCTTTTCCTTTCTTTCTGCAAAGAGTGCTCTGTGCCTACCTCTGCCCAGAGACAGAGACTCAGCTAGAGTTTGCAAGGCGAGCTGCAACTTAAGGAACCTTTTTTCCAAATGCTGTCTGAGTTGCATTGCTGGAGAATTTATGTTGTGATCCAAGCAGTAACTGGAGACATCCACGGGGACCCCTCTCCCTGTGCTAGAGCTAGGACAGGCAAAAGGGCCTGGAAAAGTAGAGGAACTTGAAAGGAAACCTTTGCAGGACAGAGGTTCCCCTTCCAGGGGTGAACAACACTGTAACTTGGGACAGTGCTGGGTCACCTGTTTCTGCTACTTTCCCCAATGTTAATTTGTTGACGGTAGTGTGGCAGAATGGGCAGGGGCAGGGGCAGAAGCAGACGCTGGTAAGGCCAATTCTTTGTGCTCTCCTTTCTTTCTTCCACCTGTCGTCTCCTCCAATTGTCCCCTACAGATCAGGCTGCAAGAGAAGAGACACAGATAACTCCTATAATAATTAATTATAGAGCACTTCTAAGATATGGCTATAGGTTGCGGGTGACATACCCCTCACTTAGGGCTATATGGGGGTTTATAATGAAGTTTAAATAAGGAAGATTTTGATGTGCTAGATGGTTTGATAATGAGCTCTTTTCTTTTCCATTGCTTCCTCCAGGATCTCCATAGGCAGCTACCCATCAGAGAATAGCACCAGCGTAGCCATACCGTCTCAGAACTCTGCCGAGTCCAGCTTCCAGTCCGCTAACCTTTCTCAGGGGCCGTCGCCACACAGCAGCTACCAAAATACATCTTTGTCCACTCAGGGTCTCCCAACCTCTATGAATCCTGACTTCCCAGATGGCCAAAGCAGCACCCAACAAGAAAGTCACCCTAGGTCTCAAGTCATTGCAGGTGGGGTCCATGTCATGCCAGGGAGCCCCCACTCTCTCCACAGAACAGTAGCCACGAATACACCTCCTAGCCCAGGAGTTGGGCGAAGAGCTGTCAATACCAACATTGTGGCCACTCCAGGAAGCCCAGGTATGAGCAGACATTTAATGGGTCTGCACGGCAACCTTGTTGCACCACCTGGGAGTCCAAACCTTTCTCGGCATCAGCCCATAATCGGAGGCAGTATGACGATGGTCTCTGGAAGTCCCAACTTGGATCGTCACATATATGGTTACTCAACTCCAGAGGAGAAGCGTCCAACCCTGTCCCGCCAAAGCAGTGCCTCAGGTTATCAAGCTCCCTCTACCCCATCTTTTCCTGTCTCCCCAGCTTACTATCCTGGAGTAAGCAGTCCACATTCTTCTTCCCCTGACTCAGCAATCTACAGGCAGGGCAGCCCCACTCCACCCCAACCACAGCTTCCAGAGAAAAGAAGGATGTCGGCAGGGGACCGGTCAAACAGCCTGCCTAACTATGCCACGGTGAATGGCAAGACCTCATCACCCATCTCCAGTGGCATGTCTAGTCCCAGCAGTGGGAGTGGCATGGCCTTTCATCATACTCTGCCAGATTTCTCCAAATTCTCCATGCCAGGTGAGACCTCACTTCCTTATCTTGTTATCAGTGACTTGAGTCAGGATTATGGAGTGGGAGGACACATATCTACCCCACCCCTTCTTTCTGCTTGTTGTGACTCAGTGCTTGAGAGATGAGGCTTTGATTATCATCAAGAATGTCTCTGAATCAGCCAACTTTTGCACTGCATCCTCCAGCCACCTATGTCCTAGTATCCAGGGCTGAGCATGTGTATAGTGCTTTTTAAAATGTAGTTGAGCCACCATAGGTCTATCGTAGGGCCAATTGTTCCCTGTCCTTGCTTTTAAAAATTCTATGTTAACACTACCATCAGTGTACCAGGGCTATTTGCAAAATAGCATAATGAAAAGCCTACATTCTGGCCCCAAGAAATTTACAGCCTTAATTTAGACAGAGATGGCAGGAGCAATGGTTGTAAAGAGATGAGGGTGACTGAAAATGAGTAAATGTGAATTTCATTCCAGCTTTTTAAATCTATCACACAGTTCTATATGTATTTACAATTTTATTCATCTGTGTCAAGTAAGATAAAGAAGCTGTCTTACAAAATGCGGTGATGATTCTACTTTTCACTAGTAATTCCAACCTAAAAAAATGTTGTCTTGATGAGACCAAGACTTTCCTTACCCAAATGCTTCATCTTCTTTCTTGCTTGTTTTCCTCTGTCCCTTAGACAGCAGCCCCGAGACCAGAGCTAATGTGAAGTTTGTCCAGGATACCTCCAAGTACTGGTACAAGCCAGAGATTTCCAGGGAGCAAGGTGAGTTTTTATCCAGAATCAGGTGGCTTAACAAACAGGTGGTGACAATGAGCGATTCAAGTATTTATCTTATTTCCTTTGGTTGCTAGGGTCCAAAACAGCAGGAAAATAACAGGTCCTAATGGATTTATTTTTTTCCTGGAGCTTCCATTGTGACAGAACTTAGGATATCTTCTTGGCAAGGCTGAGGAAAGTTGCATTTTTAGATTACAGCTCTTAGTATCTCCCCTCAGCATGACCAATCGCCTTGCTAGCTGGGGATTGATGAGATTTTTAATCCAAAAACGTACCTCTTCAGTCCTCTGTTTCTCTCTAGGGTGCTTTTTTTATTCCACAGCAGCCAGGGGTAGTTAGGTAAAGGTTCCCCTTGACAATTTTTTTTTGTCCAGTCGTGTTCGACTCTAGGGGGCAGTGCTCATCCCCGTTTCCAAGCCATAGAGCCAGAGTTTGTCTGAAGACAATCTTCCATGGTCACATGGCCAGTGCGACTTAGACACGGAACACTGTTACCTTCCCACCGAGGTGGTCCCTATTTATCTACTCTCATTTGCATGCTTTCAAACTACTAGGTTGGCAGGAGCTGGGACAAGCGACGGGAGCTCACTCCGTCACGTGGATTCGATCTTACTGCTGAAGATCTACAGACCTTACAGCACAGAGGCTTCTGCGGTTTAACTCGCAGCGCCAGTGTTACCAATGACCAATTATCACTTCATATAGTAACACTGTCTTTGCCTTTGCAAAATGATATGGAAAACCACGGTACCTCAAGCTGATGGTGCTTGTCCACATGATAATTTGGTTGTTTATATGGAATCTTTGCCATTAGTGATGTTGGGATGCCCACTTCCCATCAGTCTTTAGAAATGTTCTGGGCTAATGAAATTGATTTCTCTAATACCCAAATATATCAGGAAACTTAGCATAGATTATGTGTTCGGTCTACATCAAACTCCCTAAATTCACCTTTTCCAAATTTTTCACCCCCAGATATTCGTGGACTATGACTCTCATTATCCCCTACCATTGGCTATGTTAGGTGGGGATAGTGGAGGTTGTAGTCCAGTATCATCTAAGCGATGCAGATTTGTGAAAGGGTGTCTTAGCAGTGATGGTTACTGGTGTGATGATTACAGCACAAGTGCATTTTCCTTGTCGTTGATGGAAAATAGTTGATTTAGATTCTCATTCACCTTTGAACAAGGTTCTCTTGCCCTTACCTCACTCTCTTTTCAGCCTTTAGACTAAACAGTTGCGGCTCCTTCAACATTTCATCATAGAGCTGGTATTTCAAAACCCCAGCCTTCTTTGTTTCTCGTCTCTGAACCCTAGCCAGTTTGACAGTATTAAAAATAAAGCACAATTAAGTAGCTTAATCCTTTGAAGAATATATCCTTTCATGCGTGCGTCATTGTGCCAAGTTATTCCTTTTCCACTTGTGCCCAGTGGCTATTCTGAGTTGCAGTGAGCACTTCCCAAGACAGTGGATGGTAGGTACCTCTTCCTGTGGTCAGTGATGGGACATTTCGTCACACACCCTGCCTATTTCAGAGTCAATCCAATCCAACATCTACTTCTCTTTGTTGTTGTTATGTGCCCTCAAACTGCCTCCAGATTATGGCAACCCTATGAACTAAGTGGCCTCTAACATTCTTAATATTAATAGCTCTTACAAACGTATGGCTATAGCTGCGTTAATTATCACTCTATCTCATATTTGGCCCTCCTTTTTTCCTGTTGCCTTCAGATTTTCCTAGCATAATTGCATAGTATAACTTCTCCCATATAAAATAAAATTATATTAAACATACAATGTAAATACAGTGGTGCCTCGCTTAACGAGTGCACCGCTTAACGAAAAATCCGTATAGCGATCCCTCTTTGGGGATCGCTATACGGATCAGCCCCAATCGCCGCACTCGCTTTGCGACGATTGGGGCTCCGGCGGCCATTTTGGAGCCGCCGAACAGCTGATCGGCGGCTCCAAAATGGCCGCCGCATGACCCGAAATGGCCCCTATCAGCGTTTTCGCGCCCTCCCCTTGCTTAGGGAGGTCGCGAAAACGCTGCGGGGGGGGCATTTCGGGCCATCCGCGGCCATTATAATGGCCGCGGATGGCCCGAAATGCCCCCCCGCAGCGTTTTCGCGACCTCCCTAAGCAAGGGGAGGGCGCGAAAACGCTGATAGGGGCCATTTCGGGTCATCCGGCGGCCATTTTGGAGCCGCCGATCAGCTGATCGGCGGCTCCAAAATGGCCGCCGGAGCGAAAACATCGCTGGAGGGGGTAAGTTTAGACACTTATTGGAACGCATTAAACTAAGTTTAATGCGTTCCAATAGGTTTCCCTGCCCCGCACAGCGATGTTTTCGTATAGCGAAGGTTAATCCGGAACGGATTAACCTCGCTATACGGGGCACCACTGTATCAGGATCTGGTTCTGAGGCTATGATAAGAACTAGAAAATTAAAGTAGAACCATTTATAAAAATGGGAGAGTCCACAGACACTCTAGCACTCACTTGAGTGTCTAACATTAACCTTTTGTTATTTAAGCCATTGTTTTTATTAATGTCTGTAGCAAATATCCCTCTTTTTCCCCTTTGCAGTTCTCAAAGCCATCTTATGCACACACTCCCACAGAAACACTCCGTAGAGTAAGATGATGCCATATCTACTCATTGTACCCCTTCAGAAGCTTTTGAGGTAGCGCGGAATGAGCAGGAGGAAATTCAGGGAGAAGATTTTCTTCTGGGGCCCCTCCATAGTAGCGACACTGATAGAAAGCTGCTCAGTGAGTGAGAATAGCATCTCCCAAGTGCATAAGGAGAGTCACACTGAATCAAAGCAAAGATCTGCCTAGCCTACCATTCACCTTCAGGAATCCCCCATTCTAATCATGAGGGCAAAAAGCACTCTCCCCTCAAACTCTTTCTCTCATGTACTAATGAATAACTTCCTATGTCTCTCTATTTGCTTGTTAGTTTATAGTACATTATTTCAAAACTGCCTTTTAAAGCAAAGCCTCTCTGTGGCATTTGACAGAGTAAAAAGTTAAAATTAGAACACATAACAGTACAGGTAATTAAAAGAGCATTTAACATAAAGGTTCTCCCATAGAATCACCAATAAAAGCAGGGCAATCAAGTAACCTCACATCTTCCTTCCTGAGTGGAACTGAATGCATGCTCAGCTTTTCCCCCCCTCCTTTTTGGGCAGCCAGTTTGCATTTGGTGTTGTAATGCTGCACCTGGACTTTAGCATTGGCCCCTGGTTATGGGGGAGAGAAATTAAAAATGAGTTGTAGAGGGAGCGGACGGCAGTGTGAATTTCTAGCCAGCAATTAGAAGTGCTGGATAGCTCAGTGGTTTATGTATCTGGTCGGGACTTCAGTTCCCCACTGTGCCTCCTTGACAGGGGGTGGACTCAATGATCCATAGGGTCCCTTCGAGCTCGGCATTTCTAAGATTGGTGTTGTTATTTCCCCACACTCTGAGCCTTCCATTGCTTGTATCATAATTGTTTTAGTTTCTGCATCTGCACAGACTTAACAGTTCATCCTCACCTCTGTGCAATTTCTCACCTCCGGAAGTAGACAGCACCTGTGGACCCACTGTTGACACATGGTAATGGGGGAGAGTCTACAGCCAGCAAAACAAACACCTACACTTCAGACCTCTCTGTTGACATGCACTCCCGTCATGTTGTTTGGCCTAAGAAGCAAGGGAAATACTCACAGACAGAAAATAGCTTGAAGAGAGCATTATGCTATATTAAAATTATATATTTTCTTCCTTTAGTCATAGAGTACATGTGTACAGGCAATGGCACACAGATAAAAAAGGGTTGGACTGCACTGCTGAGGAAGTGGAGGCTCAGAGATTTTTTAAAAAATCTATCATAATGTGTTTCCAGCCATTCTTAACAAGGGGCCATATGTCCGCCCTCTCCCCCGAAGCTCTGGCACATTTGAAGGTGGCCACAGGCTGAAAAATGTGAAAAGGAGAGCACAAAAGGTTTATGGAGGGGTTGGTAACTGAACTGGGAGGGGGGCTGGAATCTGAGAATAGCTCCAAAAAGCATCATGGCTGAAACAAAGTTGAGAATGACTGAGGACTACTGGTCAACTAGTAATGATGAGCATAGATTCCAGAGCTTGGAAGAGCTGCTTGTTTGTACCACAGCCTCCAAGAAGCTGCAAGGAGCATGCTGGGAGTTGTAGTCTGGGAAAGGAGCGTTCCCAGGCTCTGCAGTCTGTTCCCAGCTGGTGCTGAAAAGGTGCCTACCAGAAAATTGTAAGTGACCCCTTTAAAGGGCTTTGTTTATGTCTCTGTCAACAGCAATTTCTCTCACCCATCATCCAACAGCTGAGGCACTTGGCACACGAGTGCTGCAGATCCGTCCTTAATCCAAGAACATGTCCCTTCATTTCCTTCATATCTTCTCTTGCAAGAGTAAAATGACCGTGTCCCGAATGGAGGCTGACCCTGCCTCAGATCAGATTCTCAGGGAGAAAGGTGCTCTTGCCCCTCCTGCAGCTTTGCTCTTGCCTTAATTACATCACCCTTTACCATGTGGTAAAGGGGAATGAGACAACCAATGTCCTTAGAAGTTGTGGGTGGGCAGGGAGTGTCTTTGTCCTTTGCTCATGACATTGCTCGTGATCTCAATGACTTCACCACTGGCTCCAAGTACTGCTGTGTCCCAAGATAGAGTTTCCACTGCAGATTTCATAGCTCATTCATAGGCTGAGTCTCCAGAAATGTCTTGGGTGGGAGGCTGGTGGAGGAAACACCCTCAGAGCTGTTTGAATTATGCTATTCATAAATGAGGAAGCTGAGAAAAAAACAGAACTCTGTGCAGCTTATAAATTAGGTTAATACAAATAACTAAAGCTGCAGCCCTCCAAACCAGGTTACACAGCCTTGTTGGTTGCAAGGGCCACAACTGCTATCAACAGACTGAACATGCACAGAAAGGCCTCCATCTCCTGGCAATCTCCATTGGGATTGTTCTTTATCTGCTGCCATTTCTGGTGTATATATTACAGCTAGGGAAGAACAGGTTGATTCCCTTTGTCCCATAGCCATAGACCCCAGAATGGGGCTATATAGATAGAAATATCCTAAGATTCAAACATGCTTCTGTTTGTAGCTTCCTCCTCCTCCTCTGTTCATGTCAGAATCAATCCATTGGTGCTTCTGTTGTGAAAGGATTGGCTCACAGGGTGCTGTCACGGGCCAGGGGATACCTGAATGCGTTCTCAGTCCTCACATTCTTTGGGGAGGTCCCTTCTGTGTTCCCATGCTTACATCCTCAAAGATTATGTGGTTCTTGAAGCTTTCTGCATCCCTCCAGTTTTTCCCTAAGTGATTCAGTAAAGGGTTATCTTCTTAACAAAAAATGGACTTAACAGATCAGTTCTAAGCTGGATGCATGAATCCATGGGTCCATCCATCGCTGTTGGGAAAGCAAGAATGAAGTGAACTAGAATAAAGCTTCTCCTCCTCTTCTCCTCCTCCTCTTGCACACTTCATTACCTTACTACTTAGTAATTCCTTCATATTTCTAGGCTGAGTGTTCATTGTTATAAATGCATTTTTGTATCTATTTCTCCCCCAGCCATTGCATTGCTGAAGGATAAAGAACCTGGTGCTTTTATCATTCGGGACAGCCACTCCTTCCGGGGAGCCTATGGACTGGCCATGAAAGTTGCTTCTCCACCTCCTGGTGTTGTGCAACAGAGCAAGAAAGGTAAGGAGTTTTTGTTTGTCTAATAGCTTACCCCTCAAACACTGGAGATCTACTTGTTTTCCCTCACAAACACACAAGTTAGACATCCTTTTAATATCAGCTGGTATTTGGAGAATCTATAGAGGCTAGATTTGGTCTCTTTCTGTGGCCTAAATGATTAAGATGGCTCTTGAAACTTGCTGCATCTCTCCAGGCTTCCCCAAAATTCAGTGGAGGGATATCCTCTTAACAAAGGTTGTGACTACACAGCAAGGGAAAGTCATATTGGGGCATTTGGTTTTCTATTACACAAGCAGTCAGAAGCAGAGGAGGAAAAGCTTGTGCTTCCATTTTAAGTGCCTGTAGGTCTACAGTTCAAAGGAATCGCCTTACTGAGGCTTTCCTTCCTCCCAATCATTTCCCTATCTTATAATGCTGGTGAGAAAGTTCCTACTTTCCTGAAGCTGTTTAAAAATGCATAAGGATAAACAAGACCGTGGGGGCAGAGAGGGAACTGTTTTTTTTTAAGAAGTGTTAGATTATGGCACCAGAGACTTTGGTACTGATGTTGCTTTTATATATGCATGCAAGCTCTCTCCCCTTTTGCCCCCCTTTTCCTTCACACATACACCCCACTCTGCTCTCCTTCACTGCCCCCTCCTTCTCTTTTCTGCGCCTCGTGGCGCAGTGGTTAAATCGCTGTACTGCAGCTAAAACTGTGCTCACGACCTGGGGTTCAAATCCCAGGTAGCCAAATCCCAGGTAGCCGGCTCAAAGTTGACTCAGCCTTCTATCCTTCCGAGGTCGGTAAAATGAGTACCCAGCTCGCTGGGGGGGGGGGGGCAATGTGTAGCCTGCATAATTAAATTGTAAACCGCCCAGAGAGTGCTTGAAGCGCTATGGGGCGGTATATAAGCAGCATGCTTTGCTTTTTCTCCTTGCTGGTGCATCTCCTTCTGTTCTTTCCCACCTTCTCCTCTATAGACAAGCCTCCCCTCCCATCTACACAGGAAAAAGCCCTTTTGAACCCATCCAAGAAGAAAATAGTAGCCTCTAGCAAGGAGAGGAAAAAAGCCAGCATGCGAGCCAAAAGGGCTGGACAGATTCAATTTAGCTTTTGTATCATGCAGGCAGGAAAAAATTACTTTGAATTCACTTGAAGCAAATCCCAAGATATTTGATGGTGTAATCTATTAAGTAGACGCACTTAACAGGTCAGTTCCAAGTTGGATGCATGAATCCATGGGTCCATCCATCACTATTGACAAACCAGGAGTGAAGGGAACTGGAACAAAGCTTCTCCTCTTCTCCTCCTCCTTTGGCACATTTCAATATGTTGATTCAGCAGTATCTTGATGCCAGTTTCTGTGCCAGTTGTAATATGTCATGGTTAAAAGGGTCCAGCAAGTGTACCTTGCACTAATAGCAAGCCTCAAACCAGGCTCATAGAATAAAGACATAGATCAGAGACTCAATCCAGAAACAGGAGTTCAGAACAACCTGTTTTACAAGAGAAAAATCTTTAACAAGTAAGCATCTTACAGCAGGAAATTTTCTCACCTCCAGGCATACACAAATTAGCTTATATTATCTTATGATTGGCCTTCAGGACTTCGCATGAAGACTGATTTCACAAACACAAAATGACTACCTTATTAATCTTTCCACAAAATTATTTTTTCTTCCCCAGAATGACAAGCTATCTCTTAAGTTCTGTTTGTGGCCTAAGGTTTTGTACACTGCAAGAAACTTTGCTGAAAGGGAACTCAGCTGTGGTGTTAGAAATTGGGGCCTGTGATTTATATGATGGGTTTGCTATAAAACAGATTTTAAATTAGGTGCCATCAAATGCATTAACATAACGGACAGGCTGTGTGAGGATAAGGCATTGGCTTTTTCAAGCAACAAACAGCTGCACTGAGGACCAGATGACACTATCTTTTAATATCCTCTTTCCTGGGTTCTAGAAATCTGATGTGTTAAGTAGCCTTATTTCCATAGTCAACAAAGAGGGAATGGCTTGTCATTGACGTGTAAAGTAGATCAGTTGTCATAAACTGAGGAGATACATAGTTATAATTTCCCCTGCTTTCACTCTGAAGGACAGGAGGAAATGAAATTTTGCCTGTGTCCATCAGAATAAAAAGATTTAGGAGAACTTGTCATACATTTTATGATTTGTCCCCACAGGAGATATCACCAATGAGCTAGTAAGACACTTCCTGATTGAAACCAGCCCTAAAGGTGTGAAACTAAAAGGATGTCCCAATGAGCCGAATTTTGGTGAGTGTTCCCTTTTTTAATTTCCTCCACTTTTTTTATATAGAACTGTACCATCCTGCCCTCTTGTGGGTGTCATTTAAATGGCAATAAGGATATTCCTATTCTTCTCCTTACAGGAGAGCACAGAAAATGTAAGATTAAATTAAAATTCCTCTATTAAAGCTGGATTTGCATAAGTGTCAGGGGCTTTTGCCAGAACTGAAAGAGCTATGGTTCAGTATTTATTTATTTTAATATACATTGAGCAAAAGGTATTTTAAATATTCAAGGGGAATTGCATCATGCCACCATTCCAAGGATGTTAGTAATGTATAGCAGAGGTCCCCAGCCCCCGGTCCACAGCCTAGTGCCAGTCTGTGGCCTGAGCAGGACCAGGCCGTGGAGACAGACCTCCCGCTCCACCCCCCACCCATGCATGCACGCTCCAGCATGCCCATGCAAGCACCATGTTGCCGTTTGCGCATGAGCGCAAGCGCACCCGCACAAGCACCGCCACTTGTGCATACGCATGAGCACGGGGGTGCCCCACCTTCCCCAGCCGGTCCACGGGGTGAAAAGGGTTGGGGACCCCTGATGTATAGCACTCAGTTATGCCGTGTTACTTCATGTGAGGGGATCATACATTGTCAGGCTTCTGCTACAGCTGTCAAAATCTTACAGGGCCAGCTGGAAGTTTCTGGCCATTACACTCCCACGGTCCTTGATGCCACAAGAGACCTTAGGGCTTGATACAGGACTTGGCCCCTAGTCTATTGTAGAATCATGCCATGAATTTTCATTTCTTTTGACTGTGTTCCCTCTTCTTTTCTCAGGTTGCCTATCTGCTCTGGTGTACCAACACTCCATCATGCCTCTGGCCTTGCCCTGCAAGCTGGTCATTCCTGATCGAGGTAAAGGCACTAGCATGAAGACCTGTGGATAGGGAGGAAAGACTAAAGAGCAGGGATGCCTGGAGGAAATGAAATGGAATAGTCATCTTGCAGGGGGAATGGGTGTGTAGTTGTGTGCTTATGCATGCATAAGTACATACAGATGTGTGAGTTCAAAACCTGTGAGAAGAGGAGTCCCCTACCTAATCCTGGTCTGATAAATACAAACCACTTGGGAATCTTAAAATCTTCCTTTCCAAGTTCACATCTTTTGTTTTAAGGTTCGGTCTGTATATGTTACAAAAGATGGGTGTCAAATCAGAAGACTGCATGTATAAATGTGACTTACATATTGGGGTTATGAAATTGTCCTACTGAAGGAGCAGAGCAAAAGCACATCCCCATGTGTAACAGCAGTGGTGATATCCTTCTATCAATGTAAAGTGTTCCGCTGCTAACAGGTTTCATTGAAGGCAGGATATTAGTGTCATTCTAAAATATGAGCAACAACTGTCTGTCTGTTCTTCCTCTAAGAATTACATCTCCCACGACTTTATACTGTAAATCTAAAATAATCCTTTCTATTCTCCCTGGCTGATTTCTCACAGATACTTCCTTATTTCATTTTTAAAAATGCTGAAATGCAGGAGAATCTTCCATCTCTTCATCAAAAGGCATTAAAGTACTGATAAGGAAAAAAAAAGACTGTATTCTTTTAACCACATTTTAACATGTGCCTTGTGAATATAGCATGGTAACACAGATAAGTGAAATGAGTCTGGTTATATTCCTTTAGAAAAGCTCTTGCCACTGTTAAATACTTCCTTCCTTTCTTTTCCCCACTTCCTCCCCCTTTTTTTAAAGATCCCATGGATGAAACAAAAGAGACAACCTCATCTAGCAACTCAGCAACTGACTTGCTCAAGCAAGGAGCAGGTGAGTGGAAGGAGCCATTAGCCCAAATTAAAATCACAATGAAAACCAAAAAGGAAAAGGAAAAGGATGATTTTGGAAAACACACTGAAAAGGGTTAATTTATCATTTAAAGTTTGTTTTTGAAATTTCAGTTTGAAACAAATTTCTTGTTTCTTGTCTAGCTTTATGGGTGTATTGGTCCAAGTTCTTCACATAGATTCAAAGACAAATTTTTTAAAAAACCACACACAGAGAGAGATATTCATACTGTGGACTGCTTTTGACCAGTCAAAGGCTTGCCTAAAATACGGCTATCAAGAGAGAGGCCCTAATTACAGTGGTGCTTCTCTAGACGATGATAATCCGTTCCACTGAAATCGCTGTTTAGTGAAATCATTGTCTAGCGAAAAGCATTTCCCCACTGGAATGCATTGAAACCTGTTTAATGCATTCCAATGGGGAAGAATCATCGTTGTCTAGCAAAGACCGGCCATAGGAAAGCCGCTTTGTGAACCACCGATCAGCTGTTTAAATCGCTGTCTTGCGAAGCTTAGGTCCCAAAACACCTCTTTTGTGAGCGTGGAAGAAGCTGTCAAAATCGTCATCTAGCGAAAATTGGTTTGTGAAGCAGGGACCAAACATTGTCCAGCGAAATTCCCCCATAGGAATCACTGTTTTGCGAATTGCTATAGCAATTGCAAAAAGTCAATGTCTAGCGAAAAAAACTGTCATGCAGGGTAACTGTCTAGCGAGGCACCACTGTATTTCTTTTAATGACCTCATCAGGGTGAGAAATTAAATGAATACTGCAGGCCTGTGGTACCTGACAGTGGCCAGTGGAAGAGTTGGGGTCAGTCTCCCAACTCTGATCTAAGCACGGTCCTGCCTGTGGGCTCCTTTAATCCCTTTGTCCAGTTGACTGTGTACGGTACAGATGGTCAAAGGGTGGCCCCTCCAGTTTTACTGGAGGACAAGCCATGGCCAGCACAGCCCTTTCTGAGGAACACTGGGATTAAATGGACTCTTATGCCTTGATGTCTGAGATAAACAGCACATGGGAACTGTACGGACTGGGGTCATAGTATGCCA
Organism: Pogona vitticeps; assembly: GCF_051106095.1. NCBI lineage: Eukaryota > Metazoa > Chordata > Lepidosauria > Squamata > Agamidae > Pogona > Pogona vitticeps. Next base: position 240,280,860 of record NC_135783.1, on the reverse strand, counting down.
TGAAGCAGCTACACTGAACGTTGATTTGACTCACTCCTCCCTCCATGATATTTGACTAAGGTTTCTGCTTATTTAGGTTTTAGAACCACCTATTTAGACCTGGAAGCAATATTCTCCAGGCCTGTGCTTGTTTACACGGTAACCCTGTATTTGATTTTGACCCCATGGAAAAAGACAGTGAGATAACAATCTCAAGTTATCTGTTATTTTTTAGGGCTTCTGTGAGCAGACATTAAATAGACTGCAGACACATGTGCACCATCCTGCTCACAGTGCAAGCAGCATCAGCATCAGGATGGTGCCAACTTCAGCCTTTGTACTTCTCCTGCACTGTGCCATGACTCTAAAGGCTCTGCTGTTTTTTGTTCCAGCCTGCAATGTCCTCTTTATTAACTCAGTGGAAATGGAATCCTTAACTGGGCCACAGGCCATCGCCAAAGCCATCACTGAGACGCTGGCTGCAGATGCTCCACCTTCTGCTACTATTGTCCACTTTAAAGTTTCAACACAAGGAATCACCTTAACAGACAACCAGAGGAAGTAAGGACCCTGAAGGATTTGGGGATGAGGGCCATCTTGGTGTTTATAAAAGAAACGTTCTGTCCTGATAACTTTTGGTTAGTCATAAATGCTGTGAATTACTTTCTGCCTTTCAGCCAAAAAATAAATTAAACACACACACACACACACACTCTGCGCCACAGCATCACAATCTGTTTCAGAAGGCAATGTTGCCATAGTGCAAGTATGGGCTACCTCAGCATGGCCAGTGGCTATTTGCTAGTAGCCCAAGTGAAACATTTCTGAAGGTACTAAATGGAACGAAAACAACCAGTTTGTGTATTTATTATTTTATCAATAATATATATATATTCTTTAAAAAGCGATTAGGTACTGCAATGGTTGCTACCATGTGTTTTTGTCATCTGAAAAATAGCTTCAATTTTTTTTAAAAAAATTAACCCACATTTTTAATAGAAAGTGTTCCCTTATGTCTTCTGGTGGTTGAATATATACTTTAAAAAGTTGGGGGCTAGTGGGAACTCCTCAAAAGATGGCAAAATTGATCTTGTTGCCCCTTAGAAGGCACAAAGTATCTTTCTGAGAAAAAAAAAACCTCAAAGAAAAGTTTTAAATTGGAGGGTTGTGGTTAGGGGAATAGAAAACCACAGAGATGGCCAGGGAAAGCATGTGGCCTGCAGGCTGTTCGTTGCTCATACTTTCTATAATTGGTAGAATGACATGTTGATGGTTGTAGCAAATCTAACAATCAGTGTTTAAATAGCCTTTAATATGCAGAGTTGATCTGGATTAATAGTTTTATCATAACTATCTGCACTTATATAGTAAATTCTCATGACTCCTGAAGATGATCTCCCCTGGGATGTTTAGGTCATTTGTATGGATGGATTCACTATCGTTGATCTGTCACTATTTCACCATTTGCCTTGACATCATGTCATTTGCTCTTATCTGCATTCCTATTTCAGGTTATTCTTCAGACGACATTATCCCATCAGCACTGTCACTTTCTGTGATGTGGATCCACAGGAGAGAAAGTAAGTCTTTAAATAAAAAGTTGCTGTTTGTTTGCTTTTCCAGAAACTCAAAATAGTTCAGTGCCTGCATAGGGCTGTGGAGCTCTTCTCTAAATTTTTGGGCAATGCATCTTCACTCCTCTTATCATAAGCTGCCTATGTGTATGTATGTAATGGAAAAATTGTCCTCCTGCCTCGTATTATGTACTGTATCTCTATGCTTCTTATTCTATTCATTAATTTATTTAAAAGACTTTTAACCCTTTCCTTCAGTGAAAGCTGCCAAAGATGCTAACAGCAAGCCATTAAAAAGAAATATGTTTCAGTAGCAAGATGTGTTCAAAAATACTGCAATCAGGGAAAAATATTAAGAGTCATTAAGAGTTCCTAATAGAGTAAATCACCTTAATATCTCAAGGGAGGACAATGGACAACTATGTGCCATCACCAAAAAGATATGCAGCTAAAAGGCATTTAGAGGAAGACCTCTGATGCAAATAACAAGGAACATGAATTTCATAGAATAAATTCTTATCTATAAAGTTAACTCCCAACTTATATCCATTCCATATTCTAAAAACAGCAACTAGAAATGTCCAGAATGTTCTTTATAAATCAGTTATAACAAAGTGTGTGCATGGTGAAAATTTCCTTATTTCATTTTGAGTTCTTTCAGTGATGTCATTTCATTTTCACATTTTTCATATACCTGTATTTTCACTTGACATGAAAGGGAAAACCCTTTTTGTGTTATAGGTTCCATGTTTCCCATCCGTGTCTTCTGGCACCCCATAAGTTATAAAGAACTCTCACAAACTAATCATAAAATTACAAATCCCTGTTCCCCTAGATGTTCTGATTGGCTACTCAGAGGAGCTCTTAGGCTATTAGATGAAAAATTTCCTGGCTAATTTGGCAAACAAAGAGTGAAAGAAAAGTTACATGATTGAGGAAATACAAATGAAATTAAGATCTCATGCCCCCCTTTTTTGTTCACACAAATAATTGTGTTGTACAGGCTGTCTTTCAGCAGTCAACAAACAAACACAAAATATGAAAAAGTGAGACTCTTTCACCTTTGGGTGAAAGGCCTAATTCTACCTTATGGTTGAATAGGCTAAAATATGAAGATGTCAGGTTATTCTGTAAACTATTGACTGGGATGAAGAAAACCAGGATTGATTGAGTAGGAGAGAGTTGTGGGTAGCTAGCTAATGTTGATTTCTCAGAACCCTTTTCCTCTTGTGTTTTGCTTCTGTGAGAGCCCTTCTCACAGATTCCAGCATCTGAATGAGAGCAGAAATGCTCATAATTAAGATTCTATTCTCCTACTGTGCTACTGCCAAATCTCTTTCATTTCCAAACTCCAAACTAGTTGTTCCAAGAAATATGCCTAAGCAGGAACATGAAAAATTGTCAACAGTGGTTGAGATTTACAGGCTTCTCACACATTTGATCCTTCTTTGTAATGAACTCCATTATCAGTGGAGAGTCAGAATGACAAAGTGAACTCTGTTGATTTTTTAAAAAGTATTTCATTGCTTTGCACATGGTGAAGGCTCAGTTTCAGATCAAAACTCATTTGGTTTATTGGCTTAAATCTACTGGGCACCAGTTGGCAAGTCAGTAGCTAGAACGGATTTGAAAAATTACAGTGTTGTTCATTGTTCTGTAGAAGAGCTTCTTAATCATGAATTTGAGGCCATGGAGCATCAGCTCAGACTTGAATTTCAGTGTAATTTTCCCATCCATTTATAAACTCAATCCTTCCAAGGGCCAGGTCTAAGTAACAAATTGTTTCTCTAAAGAAGCAAGGATCTAAACAGTAAGGGACAGAAGGGGTCATCTTCCTTCTAGGCCATAGACAAGTTTCTCTTTTCAGGCACTGGATTGGAATAAAGTATTCAGGCATTTGAATCAGTCTAGGTTTTACTTCCAAGCTGTCCTCTCCTCTTGTCTAGTTATCATTGTTCTGTACAAATTTGAGCTGAATATTATTCTGGTTTGCTTACCTGTTGTTGCACCTTTGGAGGTTAACCAGAGGTTGTCCTTTTCTCTTCAGGTGGACTAAGTCAGAGAGTGGTGGGTCTGCAAAGTAAGTCCTGTTTTTATTTATTTCAGAATTAGCATTCATAATGACCACCTAGGCTGAATACCTTTCCCATAGTCGCCACACTCTCCTATGCTGGCAATGTTTTCATTTGACCTAATTGGCTTTGGATCAAATAGTTTTCCAGGCAGAGTTAAGAGAAGAGGTGGTTGGATGGAGAGTTGGGTTGCATTTGACAGCAAACCTTTTGACCCAGAGGGGCACACTCGATTTTGGCGAGGGATCACATGCACGTTCATGTACGTGCTCATACAGCGCATCCTTTCTGAACATACAAGTCTCAATGCAGAGTGGTGCAATGACTGACTTAAAGCTGAACCCAATCAGATATGAAAGCTCTCATCCATCCTCCTGGACCCATAACTGGGGCAGTTCTTTACCTGGCAGTCTCAGAAGCCAGGGAACAGTATTTTAATCTCAATCTAGGGTCTAGGCTGCAAGAGTCTCTCCAGCTTCAGGGATTCCTTGCAGCTTTGAGCCACAGTCCTAACTTTGAAGGTGAAAAGCATCACATTGAGAAAGATCAGAGACCAAGAGCCAATACCAGAAAATGATGCTGTTTTAGTCAAAGGATGAAGTGCGCCTTTTAACTTGCACTTGGTTGAGCTTCTCCAGAACTCCTGTCATTTACTGTTAGACATACAGTCTAGCTATGGAGTGTAATTTTAATGAAATGGTGGGGCTTGTTCCCTTCTTTTCTTTTTTTCCTTCTGGACATGACCATTGTATCCCTGAACAAGCAGCAAAGCCCATTTCTAACCACATGTGGTTTACACATGTGCATGGCCCTTACAATAAATTTAGTTGACATCAGGTTTCACATAGATCTTGAACCACTAAAGACTGAAATGTGTTTGAATGTCCCTGGATGGTCTTCCTTTCTTGACAAGATTCTTGTCTGTTTGCACTGCTTGAGCAGTGCTTCATTGGGTGAGCAGTGGGTGTTTTTCAAAGATAGAACAAGAAAGCATCCAGCAGCCTATTACACAAAGAGAGGCTTTGTGCATTGCAAGGGAACAGTGTCCAATTTGTGCAATTGTAAGGTGGAGGTGACAGGCACTCTGGGGGCAGAGCACTGCACTTCGCCTGCAGTGAGCAGGATTCTGGCTCTTTCAAGGGTTTTCTTCTTCACCGAACAAAAAAGAAAAAAAAGGGGGGGGGGTTGTCAAAAATATGACTGAAAGATGTTACCAGATTGATTGTTCTGAATGATAAGACAGCACTGAAGGCATATCTTTGTGATCTGGACGTGGCAGTGACCTAATTTTGTGTAATGCCAGTGTAGCTTTGAATCTCTGGAATTAGTTAGGTTTTGCCAATTTAAACAATTCTTTTTCCATTGAAGAATATAAGAATAAAAATTCAAGCAATCACAGCCATTTGATTCCCCCTTCATTTCCCTAGTCCTGTTTTTCCTTTCCTCTCATGCTGCTGCTGCTGCTATGTGAATAGCTTTGGAGTAGGCTCTGGCTCTCACTAATTTTAGACATAGTATATTGTAAGGGGTGTTTTATTAGAATCTCCAGCTGTCAGGATTTTTCTGTCTCTAATTAGAAATGACAGGAGCAGGATCACATTTTGTTCTCATTCCATTTAGTATTTATAACTTTCCTTAAAAGTGTTAACAATATATATGTGTGTGTATATATGTGTGTGTGTATTTAGATAGGTTAGTATTGGGAATCTCTGTCTCATATTTTCGAGATGCAGTAGTGGATCTCCCATCCAATTCCATGTCAGTTTGGTTCATTTGCTTTGTGTTCTTGTGTCTCCAGTGCTGGTGATAGAAGATAGTGGCTGTTGATACATAATCTCATCTGATACACCAATACGACACCAGGGTTGTTAAGTTTGGTAGCAACTGCCACTCCACAAATAGTGTAAACTTTCCAGAGTGCTTTGGGAAATTACTTATTTGGATTATGGCTCCTAACACCCTCCCCTCCAAGTTGGCTAGGAGATTCTGAGAGCCATCATCTAAAAAAGTTACTTGGCCTGTCAAAGTGTTTTACCTCACACACATTCATTCCGACCTCCACCCAGCATCTTTAACTTCTCTGCCATTTCTGCAGGCTCTTCGGCTTTGTGGCAAGGAAGCAAGGCAGTACAACGGATAACGTCTGTCACCTCTTTGCTGAGCTGGACCCTGATCAGCCAGCGGATGCCATTGTCAACTTTGTTTCCAGAGTTATGTTTGGCTCCTCTCAGAAGAGATGAACTGATGCCTTCCCCCAGCAGGGGGCTTCTTGCCCTTGAATTTTGAAGAAGGACTTGGAGTTGTTCCGAGAGGGAGTGCGAGGAAGTGCATTGTGAGCGAGGGAAGTGAACCAAGGGGCAGAAGGAGGGGGAAAGGTCTGAATTGTTGGAGGCTCAACCTAACCCAATGTATGTACAAAGCAAAAAACAAACAAACAAACAAACCAAGGAACTCATGCCACCGCCTTTCCTTGTCTGGATTAAGAAGTGGAGACAGTTTGAGCTTTTGGATCAGCATGAAAGCAGAGAATTCAGCCCCACAGGCCAAAGCACGGATCTTATTAACCTACGTGGGGTAGGACTATATAGTAGTTGCTTGTTTAGAAAATAAGGCAAATACAAATTTAATCATGAATATGTGAGCTGCAGGAATCCCATTGAAAGATATGCCAAACAAGCCGTCCTTGGTACCTGTTTGTGAAAGTAATTGCTCCCAACTCTTTAACTGCTGAATGTATGAAGTGTGTGTGTGTGTGTGTGTGTGTGTGTCTGTGCGCACGTGCATGCATGTGAGTCTGTGTATGTGTAGTGCACACATGTTTTAATGTGTACCTGTGGATAACTGTAGTGTTAGGGTCATGCATCTCCTGAATGTTGAGAGTTGGTTATTCAGAATTTTTATCTGTTTATACCTGACGTCTGTCCTTCTTCCAAGGACATAGGTCTCCATCACTCCAGCTATGGGGAAAGCTTCCTGATCATTTATTAGTATTGTGAGATCTATCATAGAGTCTTACACACATGTGCGCCCATGCACACACACACACACACACACACACACACGTATGTATGTCTGTGTTCATATACTCATGGACATAACAACTGTGCACAAGAGTTGCAGACTGGGTAATCTTTCTCTAGCTAACAGTAGGAGCATGCTAGCCAAATCAAAATAATATCTTCTGGTCTCCATGCATGGAGGTCCACAGTAGGTCATTTCAACAGAAAACCTCCCTCAGGACAACACTGTCCCTAAAATATTAAAATACCAGCAGTTTGAGAATGCCATTCCTTTTGCAGGTCAAGTAAAAGCCCTGCCTGGGTTTATTCCCTTCTCCTTTGGGAGACATGCATGCGGATTTGTACAAAGCATGGAAATTATTCATTAGCACCAAAAAAATAAAAATATGATTGGGGAAAGAGGAAAGGGGTGGGAAGATTTTGTAGGGATAATCCTCAAAAAGACTCAGGTTGGTATCTGGCTCAAGTGCAGCCAAAGGAGATCCAACCAGCAGGGGCTGTAATTGGATGTTCCATGTTTAGTAAGTAGAAAAATTAATCTATTCTCTTGCTTCGTTGAACTTTGCTTTTGCTAATACTGGTGGCACCAAGCATCAGACATTGTGCTGATCTGCTAGCCCACAGTTGGCAATGTTCTCCTTGATTTACATTGGTTGTGGAAAGGAAGGCAGTTCCTCTGCCTTGCACATTTCTTTGGGCTAAAGAGCAATTGTACATCAATTTCCACAGCAAATGAGGTAGCGTTGTGCCAGGAGAAGAAGTGTGCCTTTCTCTGCTTGGCATCTCCAACTAGTTCTTTTACTAGCATGACTTCTGGCATTCCTTATGGAGCCACATAATCACTGTCTGTTAACCAGTGGCTCTGGGTATCTTTGTCAAGATGAGGCTGAATCTTCAGGAGATGTTTGCTTGGCCAATGGAGGGATCCATTACATGGTCTTCCTGTTGCATGGTGGCATTTTTCTCATCATCCTCTCAGGCATCTGCAATTGGCAAATCCCAGACACAAACTCTCGTACTAAACAGACAAAGAGCTGTCCCCACATATCAAATCCTATGGGTTTATTGTGAATTCTTCAATCTCTACTTAAAATAGAGTCAAGGTCCCTGCTTATTGCCTTGCCCCATGAACTGGTCCAACAGGGACTAGGCAAGGACCTCTAAAAAGACAGTATAGATGGCAGCAGCATGAGTTAATGAGAAGAAGTATTTGGTCTGTAAGACTTATGCATCCTCTCTTGGTAACACTGTGTGGGACTCATAACAGACTTTTTGGGTGGGTGGGCTTTACAGCACCTCTACTCATTAAGAACCAGTAATGAAAAAAACAACAACATCTCCCTTAAATGTTTCCTTGGCTTTAAAAAAATATATACTGAACCTGAACTAGTGGAGAGGATGCTCTTTAGAGATCTTCTCTGTGTGTTGATGGGACTTGTAAGTCATGCAACATGCACTACAACTCAACCCACAAATGCCAAGTCATGCTGTTACCTAAATTCCCCTAGAGAGTGTGGCGCTCTCATTGCCTTGATATAATATATTTATATATATATGTATGTATGTATGTATGAAATATACTAATAATGTAAGTTAGTCAAAAAAAATTTAAAAGTGAAATTTACACAAAAAGTATTTATTTTTTTTTGCCATATCTCTTTCATCTATCCTTTATTTCCTCCAGTATTTGCAGCCCTACTCCCCTTCCCCTACAATGTTAAGAATTTCTTATATGTCTAGCTTAGGGGAAAGCGATTAGTATTCCTTACGTGGGCAAGGTATCAAAAAGTGACGGCAACCCTGCATTCTACCCAAGCCCCCTAATTTTGTTTTGTTCTTGTGTGACAGGGCAAGGGAAACTGTATGGCCTTTCTCATAGCCATCACCACACTGTTGAACAGTCTGCCTGAGCAACTGAGCATGTATGAATTGGTACACTGTTGTGACAGATGGGAGGGTCAGGGGTGTGTGTACGTGTGAAAGTGTGTGGAGAGAGACTAATTTCTGGATACTGTATAAAGCATGAGATTTGCATCGGAGAGCTATGGCTGAGACAGGCGCTTGGATGGAGTGGGAGCATCAGGTTTTGGGGTCATTGCCCAGGCTCTGTGCTTCATCGATAACCAGACAGGATGCCAGATTTGTGAATGCTTATTCTTTATGTAGGTTACAAATATTTCCTTCCTTCTGAGAAATTCAAGCAAGATGATCCCCCTGCCCCTTCTTGCCTGCAACTGTCTCACCCTGCCATTAATCAATTAGCGAAACACTGTGTCTATAGATATATAAATATTATAAATATACATATATATATATATTTTTCGGAAGTCTCTATTTTTCAGACTTCATTCTTTTCCACTACTTTCAAACATTTGCAGTCCCCCACCTCCACTTTTCACCTTCAACATTTGCTGTCCTGCCACTATTTTGTCATTCATTTTGTTTTGCCATTCAGAAGTAAGCTTGTTATAAGCATCTAATGGTAATATATAAATAAATATTATCATGGCAAACCCATGCATGTCAGCAGAGTATCAACTTCGTGCCATGGACTGCTCACTAACTCACTCACCGAAGATGATAATTTCAAGATTCTTCTTCTTAAACATCCTTGCTGATTTTTTTTCCTCATTTGTTTTAAAGGCAAAGCAAATCACATTATGTAACTCACTGCTTCCCCAGCTTATATTCTAGACAAAAGCTGCATTTTAAGAATAACTGTTGTACGTATCATCACAGTGTTACCTAGGTCAGATTCTCAGATTCTCCAGTGTGGTTCTGAATATGGGGTTCACAAAATATATGAGAGGCAGAGCACCCAGAGAGGCACAAACAAGGGCTGGAGAAGGGAGTATTGAGAGCTCTCCACGGCAGAACCCGCAGTTTCTCTATATATCTTGAATGGGTTTCCAAAGTGTGAAATTACCTTTCCCTTCTTTCCCTCAACCATCAATAGTGCCTCTCCAGTTATGTTTAAGATCACAGAGAGAGAGAGAGAGAGAGAGAGATTTAGCATCTCAAGTCAGTCCATTTTTATGGACTGCCAATACAATTGTAACAGGAGTGGAACATCCTTGGATACATGGGAACTGAGCAAAGAAATCCATTTTTAAATTATGTCACTTTTTTGGGGGGGGGACAGGAAACAGTCCCCTCTTTCCCCTTTTCTGTCATCTATCTTTTAAACTGTTTGTCAAAACTATGTTCCTGTCCATTGTGATCTGACTAGCGGTGTGCAGCCTTGGGCCCCCAGATGTTCTTGGACTAAAACTCCCCAAAGCCTTTGCCACTAGCTATGCTGGTCAGGAGTGCTAGGAGTTGTAGCCGAAGAGCATCTGGGGACCCACGGTTGAGAACCATTGGCCTAAATATTTGTCTATAATGTGAGAAAGTGACTGGCTTGGTGAATCACTGTTAGGATGTCTCTCTCTCACACACACCTCTTAAATCACACTCACAGTCTCCATAGATAAGAGAGGCTGTTTTGTGACACAGATGTACTTGAGAGGTGGAGGAGAGGGTCTAGACCCCATTTAGTTTACCTTCTGTTGAATCCAAATGTGGAAGGAGCCACTAGAATTTCCAAACAAATTGATGGCCTTTGTGGATTATTTCTTCAAAGAGCACAAGATTCTTCCACTGGAGACACATTACCTTATTTCGAATGCTTGGGACTGAGATCTAATGTAATTTTTATCTCATGTATGCTATGTAATAATGTTACTATTTCAATAGATGGTGTTATATTTTAATGCACATGCATACCAATGCCCTCCACCATGCTCAAATAACTGCATAATCTTGCCAAAGATACCTGTTTGAAATGCACTTTCCTCTTCTTGTTGGTTGTACATTTATTGTCTGTGCCTCTTTACTTTCTTTCTAGGTCACTTTTGTTGTTTTTAAATTTTGTGCTCTGATACCTTTTTGTTCTTTCTCTAGACAATTTGTGAAACTCTGATCACCCTTCAGAAGCTAGGTGATGGGTTAACTAATTTTATGCGTTAGTACAATATTTGAGGGAAATATTGAGCAGTGAAAAATGGGCAAAATTAAGATAAGGTTGTGAGGAAGAACAGGAGCAAAGCCATTCAAGTACCCTCAAATCCTACTTCCTCAGGCCTTAATTCTTATTCTTTTGAAAACAACAACTATAACAAACTGCAGCTCCTGCTGACTGCAGTTGTTTGTTTTAAGTATTACTTCAAATTAAGTAAACATTTTTACTGTTTCTTCAATTCCCTTCACAACACCTCTGAGAAAAATCTAAGGTGACCAGCATTAAATACAGGAGTGCCTCTTTTTGTGTCAGCATACCTTGTATGCATTGGCAAAGATTTTTAGCATATTTCTGCTGCTGAGGTTATTTGACATCCTGCTGGATGGAGATACAAGAATTAATGACCTAATGAATCATTACATCCTGGAGGCGGACTACTTTTTTATTCTGTGTGGGGCTGTTAGCTAGTACTGTAGTTAGTCAATCTCCTTGTATGGATATTGGCCTGAGGGCACATTCACTGCCAAATTTGACCATGCGCCCAACCAGCTCAGTAGCCTGTCCCTAGCTGCATCTATACCGGATGCATGGGAGCAAAACATGAAGAGCAAAGAGGGCCTATTTATATACAACGATGGGCATTAGAATCTCTTGTCAACCAGCCATTTAGTAGCCATTTTAGGCTTCATGCAAAAGAGCCTTGATTTGAGTTGCTTTTGTGCTGCGTCCAGAAATATTTGACAATAGGTCCACTTCACTGTTGTGCATTTCTAGAATATATACATAGCATACACACAAAAAGAGGAAGATGAACACTTGAGCTGCTGTCAACTGCACTATAAAAGCCAGAGTATTCTCTTGATTATCATGGTCAACAATAGCCATTATTGGGTCTACTTTTGATACACTAGAGAAGGCTGTTTTTTAAAAAAAATTGTAATAGCCAGATAAGCATTTACACCATTCCAAGGGAAGGTGTCACAGAAGAGTCTGACATCACTAACTAGAAGGAGAATGAGTTGGCTTCTCACTGGAGCAAAGGCTGGACAGGCCGTGATTGGGGATACTCTTCCTCCAAAATCCCACCACTGCACACCAGTTTGGACTAGAGAGGTGAAAGGTCAGTTACTGACTCTTTCTGTCACTGTTAAATCAACTGGGAGGCAGACCACATAATGACCCCCCTCTCTGGCTCTCAGTTCAGAGTCTCTGGAGAGAATGCTGAAAGTGTTCACACAAGAGGGGGTGGTCAGAATTGATTAATTGGATTTCTCTTGCATTCTTTTTTTTTATTTTATTTTTCTTTACCTCAAGTTCTTTCCATCAAATTTATGAAAAAAATGTGCAAAATTTGAAACGTTCTTGTCAAAAAATGAGCCAAGGATCTCCAGCCATTTGCACTGTCCAGATCTCATAGGTACATAGGTGTCACAGCATGGAAAGGACCAGGTTGGGACCTACCTGCTGTATAACTGTTACAAATGTGGAGCCTGTCTGGGGAAAAAAGGGCAACTCCAATTCAGTCTCACAAACATGGGATTCGAAGCCACACATCTAAGAGCTAAGCCTTCTTGGCTCTTTTGTATGGATGGGTGAATCGCTGCTTCTCTTTTTCCCACATTTGATTTTTTTAAAAAAAATCTCAAGTTTCTTTTCATTAATTTTGAAAACTGTGGTTCTGTTATTTGCCATTAGCATTCTGGTTGGTTCTCCAACATCTTCATCCCCATGAAAAGACTTTGTTTGGCAGGGTCCCTCACTTGCCCAGAACCCAGTTAATAGTGACCTGGTGACATATCCACAAAGCTCCAATTGTTCTCTAAATCACTTATTAACCAATGCCTTGAAACTACAGAGGCTAAAGGAGAGGAGTGTGTGTATAGTGTTACAAGCAGCAATGAAACTATGTGATGCTCTCAGCCAAACACTAAAAATGGAAATATTAAACTTCTTAGGGTTGTATTCCTTTCTTAACCATGTTCTTTGGAAGTAGATCCTGCTGTTATCATAGGGACATAAAACTAGTATGTATATAATTGAGGTTCTAATTTCCTTGTAGTAGTAATCCTTGCAATGAGTAGCTGAAAGCTGTCTGGTGAGAATCCCTTGCTTCCAGGCTGCCATATTCCACATATTTTGGAACTAAGAAGCAACATAAACTGTGGGAATCAACAGAACTGCTCTGGAGGAAACCATTTTTCCAAGTGACTCAAACCTAACTGTATTTACTAGAATGTATCATCCATTGCTTTCAGTCTGATATACTTCCAAGGAAGGAAGCTTGAAATTGCAAGTGAAGTGTACAGAACCCAACTTTAAAATGGCAAAAGATTTATTTGCCGAAACATTATTGTTCACATTGCATATTCTTTGCCAATGTTAATGGCCGCCTGAAGCAACCTTTTACTTTTCTTTCTTGCATTTATTTTTTTAAATGTACAAAAATATGCAAAAACACACAAATGCATACACAAAGAAGAATAAATGGGGAGGAACAGCACTAGAATTAATCCCTAATTGACATATTTATACCAACAGAATTATCCTTTATATTTTGTACCTTTATGCCCATAACTTTTTCACATATTTGAGACAGCTCAGCGTCACATGTGGTTCATGAATGAAAAGACCAGGCACACCCACCCCAGCTTTCTTTTCCCTTTGTACAGTTATCTTGACTCATTGCAGTTCCTTGTATGGCTTTATAAATGATAAGATTTTAAACAAAGACAATTATATGAAATATACTGTTGCTTGACATGCCCAGCTTAGTGTCTGGATTGCTGGAATTGTATCTCAAACTTTGAGGGAGTGAAGGAATAAAGATTCTCTACTTTTTTGCACAGGGAAATCATGATGGTGGCTGTGTTCACTCTGACCCCCTTGCACACTCACATAGGTGATTTTGCAAAGTGCAACATAAAAAGCCTCAGGCTGGCTCCAGAAAGTCACTCAAAGTGAAAGTTGAAATGAATGTGGCAGTACCCACTTGGAGAAGAACCGGAAGAACACCGAGGGAAGTGTTAAATAAAAAGAAAGCAGTAAGACTAATCTCAAAGGGATTTCTGGTATCCTTACTAATGAACTTCTAACTTAACCAAATGCTGAAGCAGATAAGGATTCTTCATGAGTGCACCCCGACCTGTAGAACAGAAGGTCAGGCTGAAGAGGTCAGGTTTTTGTGGAGTAGCTTTCCTATGCTTGCATGGTAGAGGAAGGGGACACTGTAGACCCACAGAGACCTTCCCTTCATCATGGGTTCATCATCTGAAAGATCTCAAAACATGCAAAACAAATTTACTCTATTGAAGGGCGCACTATATTGGATGTTCAGTATGACATGATCACAGATGGTCAGGGCTGTTTCTGAAATAGTTATTACGGCCTGATACTCTAAGCACCCTCCTGCTATTGTAGGCTGTTGTGATGCCACAGAACATTAATGGCATTGTAATTTTCTACCAAAGAATCACCCCCAGAATATTAAGAAACATGAATTTACATGGGCCTGAAGAAAATGGGGGAAGCAGCATGAGTACAGTACAGTGGAACCACTCAGGAAATCTTATACAGGGAGAGTAGAGTGGGAAGGAGGAAATAATAGGCAAGAGGAAAAAACGTTCACAGAGGGAAAATATGATCCACATAAACAATTGTGATAAGCAATTTTTAAATGTCTAATAACGCCTCCTCTTGCCTCATACACAGTGGGCTAACTAGAGAGGAAGAGGGCTCAAGAAAAGATGGTGAGGAGGTGGGAAAAGTCTATGATCACACAGTGGATGGGACACAAAGATCTATGGAGTACCAACTATGGGAAGCAGGAGTTGGATAAGACAGCACACCTGTGGAGTGGAAAACCATGGAACAGGAGTACAAGAATGCAATGAGAGCTGGATTACATCTCCCGACTTGAAATAACTGACCAAATCTTAGAGCCATAAAAAAATCATTAGTGAGTATATTTGCAGATGAAGGTTCCAACTGGGACTTGCACAATGGACATTTTGGGATGAGCCCCCTTGGCCCCACCATCTGAGCTGCCCCTCTATGTTTGAATGCAGAACATTTCCAAAAGCAGGAGGCAAAATGTGACCTGAGTTTCTTAGATACCTGTTCCACAGGAAATGAGGATAACAGAACACACACACACAAAAAAAACTCCAGTTCCAGTGGTGGGGAAAACACAATTCTGTGAATCTAGACAAGTATTGCAATGCAGTCCTGGAATTGGGATCCATTTAGAATTTTATTTTTTTATTTCTTTAATTTTTTTTACCCCACCTTTCGTGTAAAAAGGTTTCCAGTGTGGCTTACATCATTTTAAAAAGGGTGATATTTAAAAGCTGAAAACAGTAAGTTATACGAATGTGAATTTTTATATGTAGTCCACATGGACTACACATGCTTCTTGCACCAGTAATGCAAAGCTGTATGATACAGTGACAGAGAAACTGAATCAAACTTCAGGAAATGCCATGAATAATCACCATATCGAATTCCATCTGTGATGCGCTCTAAACAGCCATGAGAGGCAGAGGTCCTGGAGCTTGATCCAATAAACTGTATTGCAGAGTAAGAAGGATTGTGATGTACAGTTTACTGCACAAGGTGCATCCAATACAACAGAGCAAAGGTGCCACATGGTAACCAACCTGATAGAACCAGAGCAAGAAAAACTCAGCCCTTGAGGGCACATTTATTTATTCTTTAGGTTTCTTCTAATGCCCTGCCAAAGATCACCAGTGATGCTGCTCAAAATCAAATATTTTAAATGCCATCCAGCCATTGATAGATGAAGATGAGTATTTAAAAAGCTACCTTGAAGGTATATAATCCAAATTAAGTTTGTGGAAACAAAATAATTCCATCCTTTGGCCTCAGAGTAGACGCCAAGCAAGTCTCGGTGGGAGAAGCACTGCAAAGTGGAGAGCACGAGTGAAGAAAAAAAACCCTCTCCGAGTATCTCACCACCAGAATGCACACAGCAGGGACCTCTCACTAAAGGATGCTGGATAAGGATCTCAGAAGTACAAGGTAGGCATGCCAGCCATCATGACAGCGTCTGCGACAGGAGTGGTCAAATCTCCCAGGTTCACTCTGTCCAGTATTCAAGACAGATGATCTGTGACATAAAACACACACCCCTGCTCTTTACATCGTTGCTGCCTCAGCACTCAGAATACAGGAAGAGGTAGCAGTATCAGCTGGACTTGAAGCATGGGGTATTTCTCCTCCATCAGATTTTAGAAAGATCCCACCATTGTAATTAAAAGTAACGATGGAGCCACAAACAGTGATGTCGTCCTTTGTTAAGTTACAATCCCAATGTGATGTCACTACACGTTTGTTATTGGGAAAATGGATTCATTTCAGGTAACTCATTGTTTCTTGTGACTGGTAACTCTTATCAGCTGCATGGAACTAACAAAAAATAAGGACTGGGGAGGGAAAGCTTTAATCCCAGGCCTCAGGGCCTGTATAAAGGGTTCAAAGCACATCACACAAATGTTTTCATAACAGAGCTCTTGTCCAATATTGTCATCACCCCAACAGAGGCGTGTTGAGTTTGTGTCTTCCAACCCCACCTGCATTTTCCCTGTCCATGATTTTTTATCTGCATGAGAGACTGAGTTTCTATCCCATATTTAAATTTCTCTAATGTGTACATTTATTTATGCATTTCACCTAAATTAGGCACCCCATCTGAGTAAAACATGTTTGTAGGTAGGGGTGTGTGTGTGTGTGTGTGTGTGTGTGTGTGTGTGTGTGTGTGTGTGTGTGTGTGTGTGTTAGCTATATACATTCCAGCCACTTACATTTTAAAAGCATATGTCTTAATTGGTAGTTCCAGCTAGGGACGATCCACTGGATCACCTGCTGAAAGGTGAGTTAGCACCCAAGGAAATCTCATTCATTCAGTGTGCCTATTCTAGATGGGACTAATAACTGAATTCAAACTAAAGTGTGGGCACACATTTGTACTGACTTCGTTCCTCTGAAATATTTCTATAAGCCTTGCAAATATATGACTTCTCATCATGAAGGACATTTCTTCTCACAATGAGTTTGTGAAGGGCAGAAATGCTGCTTTTGATGAATACTGAATCTAATGCCAAAATGATCCATTATTTGTCGGATACTAGCTAATGAGTATATATTGGTTCTATCTCCCCACTTCTGACTTGTGATGATTCTAATAAGGAATTTGCTCTTGAAGAGTCAGTTTACCATTGTCTACACTAGTGAGTTTCCATATCCAGGTGGGGATTTAAATCCAATTTGTCTGAATCCCAGATGTAAACTGTATCCCAATGATTCCCAACCTTGGACCCCCAGATGTTCTTGAACTAAAATTCCCAGGGGCCTTCACCACTAGCTGTGCTGGCCAGGATTTCTGAGAGTTTAAGTCCAAGAATATCTGGGGACCCAAGTTTGGGAACCCCTCCTCTGTTACACCATAGTGATCCCCAACTTGTTTACAGATAAGAAGAAAGTTTAACCTAGGACTTCCTAGTTCAGCAACTTTCACATACAACTAATCCAGTATCTCAGAAGTAGTCCATGAAAGCCCACTAGCCCATACCAAATAAAACATTTTTTAAAGAGCCTATGTGACTTCTTGTTGTTCTCTCTTTTAATGTATAATGTCTTTTTCTGGGTAGAGAATGTACAAGAATCAGCTAATCGAATACTGCAACTCAGGAAATCTGATCTCTTTCAAAAATCTCATGTATTCTCTTATATTAATCCAAACAGCAGCTACTTGTCTATCTCTTGTGTGATTCCATGAGGGAACTGGGAGAGGAGAGGAATCACAAATCTAAAGAGCACAAATACTTGCCAAAACTCTAAAACAATGAAATGTTTGTGTTAAGTAGCTAAATCCCCATTTCCCTCCCAGTATTCCTCTAGAGCAGTGGTGTCGAACTGTGGCCCTCCAGATGTTCTTGGACTTCAACTCCCAGAAGCCTTCACCACCACCTCTGCTGGCCAGGATTTCTGGGAGTTGAAGGCCAAGAACATCTGGAGGGCCACAGTTCGACACCACTGCTCTAGAGCTTCTGGTTTCTAAAATTGCTTATCAGATACATATTTTGCATTGTGTGGGTACAGCACTCTTAGAAGTTGTTATTTGCATGTACTGCATTATTTTGAATATGACTTCACCCACTCTCAAAGAGAAAAAGTTCATATCCCATTCTACTTTTTGGGAGTAGGTCCCTGCTCCTCCACCATATAAGAGTGCCAATTTAATTCACTACAGCAGTGGTCCCCAACCTTGGGCCTCCAGATGTTCTTGGACTACAACTCCCAGAAGCCTTCACCACCACCTTTGCTGGCCAGGATTTCTGGGAGTTGAAGTCCAAGAACATCTGGAGCCCCAAGGTTGGAGACCACTGCACTACAGTATAACTTTGCTAACTCTCTGTGGTATTCACACTGAACTACTGTATGGATGAGATATTACTTAGATAGGTATTGCAACACAAATGGATGTGCCTATGGTATCTGAGGCATAAACAGACACATTTAATGAAATCCAGTACTAGACTGCAATGAGAGTAGGCCCATTGAATCAATGGAATTTAAAGACTTGACACATCAAATTCCCGCTAATTCACTGAGTGTATTTGAATGTGACTTACTACTGGGTTTTAGCCATCACGTTGAAAGATAACTGCTGGGGCATAAATTCCATTAGTATTTTCCAGAAAGGATGATGGATGTTGTCATCCCATCTACATGATGCTGGGTAGAATAAGACTCTCTAGTGCAATGGTTACCAGCCTGTTCTTGGACTAAAACTTCCACATGTCTTCACCACTAAGCTGTGCTGACCAGGTTTTCTGGGAGTTGTAATCCAAGAACATCTGGAGATCCAAGGCTGGGAAGCACCTTAACAAATAATGGTGAGGCCTGATGCACCAGCAGCCTTCCAGTACCAAAGATTGCATCCATCATCATCTATAGGCTAGAACTGGAGCAGGGAGGTACCTCCCAAACTTGGAGGTGAGGCATCCCCAAGCACTATCCACAACCTGTCCCTACTACCAGCTCTTTTAACACAAATTTAACAGAGGGGGCCACCATTTTGCCACTGCATTCACCATGCAGTTACCACATACAGACTTTCTGGCCTTCCCACCCCAACTGCCTGCCTTAATTGCAGTTAATGGTCATCATGTCCTTTACTTTTGGAAAAGGGAAAGCCTGGCAATATTTGTTACTCCTTTGTGAGATTCTGCTGGAACCGTATTAGGAGAAAAATGCCCCTGCTTGTTTCTGGAATTGAAATTCAATCTCCAGTGTAAGAATGTCAGCCTTTCTGAGGATATTTATTTTCACAGTTACAGCCCTAAGTTAAAAAACAGAAAAAGAAAAAGAGAGAAAGAATCTCATAAAGGCTACCTTTCTCAAATAGGAGACTGAATTTTAATTTTAGAAACAGGCAGGGATATTTCTCTCTCTCTTCCCCCCCCCCCCCATATTGGCTTAAACAGAGGAAATGAAATCCTAATGTGTTTTTAAGTTGGTTATGAACCATCCCACACATTTTGTTTTGGTTCCATCCATCATACTTGTTCCCAAAATAGAAACAACCTTAAGCAAAAATAAAAAAGTGAAGTTGAAGGAAGTTTAGACCACAGATCAGCTCCCCTCCTCCTCTTTCACAACACAGCCATCCAGTCCAGCTTTTCATTCCATCCTTTTGCAGCTTGTTTTAGTCCTTCAATGCTCACCCCCTCTGACCCCCATTTTACACACTAGCTTCTTCTTCCCAAGTGTTTCAAACCTGGGTGGTAGCTCCATGTATGTATCAGGAAAGCTGTCTTCATGTCTAGATGCCTCGTGTGCTATATCTTCTCTTGGCTGCAACATTTTAGATGTGTTCTAACTAGCATACTGGGTAATGCCTGCAAAGCTCTGGCCATATGAATGTGCCAGCAAGAAACATTCCAGGGTCATTCATTTCAGATTCTTTGGTGGGACTCATTCTTCTTCAGGTCATTTGGGTACTGGCCCTTTCATTAAACATGAAAAGTTTCTTGCATATTGTTTTTCTTCATAAATAAAGCCCTACAGAACTCTCAAAACAGTTTAAAAAAAAAAAAACCAGGGACAAGGAAACAGACAATCATCCATTCCAAAAGTAGGCAAAAACAGTAGTACATGAGAAAGAAAAAAAATAATCATCAGGCCTATGGAGCTACTAACATTACTTTAAAGTTCAAATTATCATCACATCGTATCCTCCTCCTTCTCCACAGAAGGAAATAGTATAGATGAGAAAGAAAAATCATCATCATGGCTATCATCAGAACTATATAGGACAGCGCTACTTTTCATTAATATTGTCATGATCAATTCATCATCTTCATCACGAATGACCACGGCAGGCTGTTTCTAGTGCCCATTGCAACTCCCCATCAGATCACACAACCTTTGGAGTGAGTAGAAGAGAGGATATTAGCTGGCCTCAGAATGGGTGGCTTAATATACATGGGCAAGCAAAATAAATCTAAACGAGGAAATCTGAAATGAAATCTGAAATTTTGGAGCTCTTTTCATTTTTTTAAACTGAATGATTCAGATTTCTGAGGCTGTCTTTTGGAAACGGACAAAGGACTCCAAAAACGAAAGAGCCTCTTTTGTGTTTATTTTCATTCATTAAAACCTGAAAGTCCTGTTTCTAGTCTTCACCATATTTTTGTATGGTGAAGCTGTGACTCTTATCTTTGGACCTTGCTGTCAGCATTAGGCTTTTGCCCAGAGATCCCTTTGCTTCCTGTTGGTAATTTGGTCAGTTAGAACAGTTCTTCAAAAAGAGAGTAGCAGGCATCACGTAGTGGTGGTGGTGGGAAATCTCTCCATACTCTAGCAGTTTTGTTGGGGGCAGGGTTTTGATGGCTCCCCCCCCCCCCCTTGTTTGCTTTTTTGGTTTTTGGGACAAGGAGCTGTGTGTCGATTTATTGTTGTTTTTATCATTTATCTCTGTGTTTCTTTCTGTTTGATTGATTGTGCACAATTTTTGTTTGGTTCATTTACTGTGCATCTATTCTGTTAAAGATGAATATTTGGAATGTTTTTTGAGAGGGAAGGGTCTGTTTGCTTTTCCAGTATGTAGACTGAGGTGGTGGACTTTGTGGCTGTGCCAGTGTGCCCCTGGGCTATGTGAATGTGATATAAGCTAATGCTTGTATAGGTGTGATTGTGATTTTTTCCATCTTATGTACCATTGGAGCAGACTGATTCTTTGTTGCCTTGCTCCTGCTTTTTTGGAGTAGTTTTATGGGTCCTTTAAGGCTTTTGGAACTTGAATTGGGAAGCCTGAAAGGGGCTTCTTCATGTAAAGTGACTGGGTAGCTACAGGGGAAATACAAAAGAGAAAGAGGCATATCGCTCCACCCCTACCCCAAGAGAACCAGGAATCTACACCTCTACTGATTCTTTCTGTACCTCTATGAAGGGGGGAAATGCGATTTTGGAAATAATCCAAGTGTCCTGATTCCAAGAATTCTTTTCTCTTTCATCTTTATGATAAAGAGATCTGTTCTCTTGCATAGGCTGATGGAAATAACCTCCACATTTCTTTAGAAGGATGACAACTCCAAATAGGGGCAATATGTCATTCACTGAAGAAATTGTGGTTTTGTGTGTGTGTCTTTTGGTTCCCTTCCCCCCCTCCCAAAATTCTTTCTGATACTTAAATTGATCAATAAGATCACATCCACATCCATTCTAGGAAAATAAGAAAGCTACTATTTATTGGCTTCCAAATACACTGAGATAGAAAAGATAGTAAAAACCTGGCTACTTAAGATGGAGATGCAAGGAGCCATGGCTGCTCTCTCATCTCTCCAGAACGCATGTATTTCCCTGTTATCTTCCAAAGAGGTTCAAGAAGGAAAGAGAAGGAAGGAAGTGACATCAGTAACCCTAGGAATATCAGTCATGTTGAAGCAAGGTCATCATAAGTCAGAACAGGTAAAGGAAGATCTAAGAATCCTTCTCTCGCCATCTACTCTTCCCATCCATAGACATGAATCCTTTTCAGAGTAACCTGAGTCGCTCCCCCAACTATATGCCAAAGGTTCACTGCCAGTCTGCAGGGAGAGTTGTCACAGGCTCTGTCCCACTGCCTGCCAGACTTGTACAACAAGAAGACTCATTCCTTGTCTTTAGCCAAATGGAGTGCCAGGCACAAGCGTATGCACCCATTGGCCCTCTCCTCTGAAATTACACAAACATGATACAAATACCTCAGTGCTACGGCAGTGAGCCCTGAGACCAGCTGGGAATGGTAATAGGCTTTAATGCTACCTAACCAAAAAATGTAATAGGCTTTAAAGCTACCAACATGAATTTGACCCAACTCCGGGAGGCAGTAGAAGACAGGAGGGCCTGCCGTGCTCTGGTCCATGGGGTCACGAAGAGTCAGACACGACCTGACTAAATAACAACAACCCCAAAAAATAAAACTTTCTTCCTCCAGCACTGCTCATCTGCAGATTGGTTTTCTTCCCTGGAGAACCAGAATAACATAGCAGTCCCCTGAGATGTTGAGCTGGCCTTCAGATGCTTGGAAAGCCTAGTCCTAACTGGGAATCAGTAGTGCTGCCTGGGAATGGAAAAGGGGATCTTTGCTATGGGTGTCTTTGAAGAGTATTTGGTGAGAGTGGAAAGGTTGCTTTGTCTCTTCCACTGAAGGAAGTGGGGCTTTATGAAGGGATCTGGACTCTCTATGGGCTGGATCACATCTACATGCCTGGTTGGATGAATCTGAGGGAGTTAAACTCTCTCAGAGCTGCCCAACTGGGTTCCTCGTGCAGCAGCAGGCCAGACCTAGGGGATGGTGAGGTGGAGTTCCTGCAATCTACCACAATTGTATCCATCAGGTGCCCTGGCTTATGGTATTTTGAACGTGTATACCTGGGTGCCTAGGGCAGAACAGCGATTCTGTTGGTGTATTACCCACCCTGCTGCTCAACCGTCTCTCTTTTAGAGCTGACTGAGATCATCCCAGAGGTGCTGCTAGGTTCCCCTTGGCTTGTCCTACTGTGAACTTCAACATTCATGCCAAGGCCACCCTGTCACAAACAGCTGAGAAATCAATGGCAACCATAAGTCTTTCCCAAGCGGTATCTGTCCTCCTACCCACCCCCCAGAGCTGGACCTTGTTTTCTGTGCTGAGCAGGGTGAGGGTGCTCTGGGGTGTGGCAGAGGTTATTTGCAGTTCCATTGTCATGGACACTACCCGGTGGGGTTTAGATTCACTGGAACTCAAGACTTTCCATGGGTATGGGTGCAGTTTTGATGGTCTGCCTCAGAAGGCTGATGGATTCAAATAGTTTCCTGATGGCTCATGGAGAGTTTCCTGGGACCTCAGAAGTTGATTCTGTCAAAGTCCAGGTTGACATCTAGAATGGGGAAATGACTATATCCATGAGCATGATCACTTCTAAATGTCCCCACCCATAGAGTGGAGTCAGACTAGTCCCCTGGTTTACTAGGGAGCAAGCAATTATGAGATGAGTGGCGCCAAGATTAGAATGATCGTTTCTAAAAACTCAGAGCAAATCTGGCTGAACATAGGCTAGAGCTCATTTAAACGCTTACTCCATGGCAGTGGCTGCTGTGACATATTTACATATGCAGAAATGATTGAAATAAATCGAGTTTCACAAGTGTGCTAAAATAAACAACCCTCTGACAGAAGAACATTTTGCGCTGCTTTCCAACCAGAAAACATACTTCCCTGGCAAAATAACCTAAGTTTCCATTTATGTCATTTTTTATACCCTTAAAAAAAAAAGCAGAATGCAATACAACAGTGCTTCTTGTTGTCATTAAGATCAACCTAAATGGTAATAATCCATTCTCTTCACTGGATTCTCGTTAGTAATCAAGCTACGGAATTCTGTATAGCTGAAGCTTTCAACCGCTTTTCTAAGAGTGCCCACTGGAAAGAGTGTGGGCTGCTCCTCATTCCAAACTGAAGATTCCTTCTTCCACTTAATCCTAGGAGAAACACTCTCCCACAACCTACTGTATGCACTGATGCCATGGCTTTCCTCCTATATCCACCGGATGGCAGCATTGTATTTTTTTAAATTCCTATATAGAGCAAGAGGAAGAAGCTGAAGTCCAGATCTCCAAAAGTCTCTTTATTTTTCAAGCCACTAAATCCCAGAACCCCACAGTTGCCATCACCAACTGGCTCAGGATCACAAGAATATAAGAAGCTGGTTAAAATAAAGTCAGAGTCTTAGTCCACATAGTGTAGTTTTGTTGACACTGAATGGAGCCTTAACACAAGTTAGGTGGGTGCAGGTTCCTACAACTGGATATGGCTGCCATTGCGGCAATTTGTTATGGAACTGGACTTGACCTGGTGTGAAACAGCCCCTTGCAATCTAGTACAAATTCAGATCTTAGCCAGGACAAAGTGTATTTTCCTGCTCCTTTGCTGAAGTGTAGAGTAAATGAATGAATGAATGGGTTGTGTATGGGTGGAGAGACATATTCTGTCTTGAGTCAAGATCTGCCTCTCTCTGTGCCTATGTAAAATTCTTGCTTGCCTTCCCACCTCTGTGTGTGCATGAATACCCAGTTTCACCCCTGCCTTGATCTGTCTATACCCACATGTATAGGCTGTCTCCCTCGCCAAGCAGGTCTACTTGACAGGGTAATCCTATAGTTAATGTATACTTTATAGAAGTGGTCCCTGAATGTTTTCCACTTGTGGCTCCCTTGATTTACTGGCCGCTGCTTGCAGTTACCTCAATAAGATACTTTGGGTAAGGGGGAGAGAAGGGGGCAGGAGTCCGGCCTGAGTAGCACTTTCGCAGTAGTACCTCTGAGGATCTCACGGCATCCCTGGCTGAGTTTGGCAGTTCCCCCAGGGCGCCCCAGCTCCGTTTAGGAACCACATCTTAATGGGATTATACTTTAGTCACCACTGCCCAGGCTCTAACTGCTCTTTCTAAAAATGCTTACAAGGCTCCTTTTGTCCAATGAAAGGCAGAGTCAGTCTAGAACCATCCCAGAAGAACACAGGCAGCTGATATAAGATGAAATAGAGAGAGAGAAAAAAAAGAAAACTTTGACACAATATATATCTTTGCAAATACTGACTTCCTTAGATCAGGGACCAAGGCGGGGGGGGGGGGGGGAGAGGGATAAACTTAGATTTTCTTTTATTGTTCATGTAACTGGTAGATTGTGGGCTACATCCAATGTCATGCCTGTGGAACGACATACTATCATTACAGAAATTCCCTTCCTCTCCTCCCTCTTGCACCCTCTGCATCAGCTCCAGATGTTCCCTCTGCCCCGTACAACTCTGTGAACTAAGGCATGGGGATGCACTGACTTTGTTTATTGGTGCTGCTGGAGAAATATGCATCCATGCTTGTACAGGGAGCAATGTGTCTCTGGGAGCAATGACTGAAGAAACAGACAAGTAGGTTTCGCTAGTATAATCCCCTTTTTGTCTCATTGCTACATTGCTTCTCCTTGGGCTTAATGTCACTTCCTCCATCCCTCTTAGTCAAGAGGCCAGGGGTGGCAGGCCACACCCTTCCTTTCCTAAAAATGCATCAGTTCACTCTCAAAACTCACTGAAAACGGTCTTTGCTTCCATCTTGGCTAGTAGCTGCACAGCATCTCCCATTTGCCTCAGCCAGCATAATCAGCGGTGACAAAGCATGGGAGTGGTGGCCTCAAAACATCTGGATGGCTGCATGTTCCCCAGTCCTTCTAAAAGAGACAGTGGCTTACATTCTGGCATGTCTGCTGGGGAAATGAGATCAGCAGGCGGTAGCTCTGAGCTCTCTTTCATGGCAACAGATTCTGCTCAGAATACTTGAACTTCTCTGGAGATAGCATTCCTTTTACATCTACCCTCCATTGTATTTCCCTGCTCCGTTTACCACAGTAACAACGCTATCACATGGAAACCAGCTGGACCACTTCAGTACAGTTTTGCCCCACCCAGGTATCTACCAACAGCTGGTTCCAAATTTTGGCCCTCTCCTGGAGGTAGCTATCAGTTTCATGGGCACCCAAGTGAGCAAGAGGGTTCATCATGCAGAGAACAACGTGTCTTACTACTGAATTCCAGCCATTTTCAAGCAGTTGTACAAGTCACAGTTTGGAATAATAATAATAATAATAATAATAATAATAATAATAATAATAATAATAATAATAATAATAATAACAACAACAACAACAACAACAACAACAACAACAACAACAACAACAACAACAACAACAACAACAACAACAACAACAACAACAATAACAATAACAACCACCACCACCACCACCACCACCACCACCACGAAAAACCTAAGGAACTGTTAAATATCGGCGCAGTATGAACGCTGTTCCTAATATTGCCATTTCTTGTAGCTCTGATGGTGTGGCTTCTGAGATCTGCAACTGCTTACAGTACTGTGTGAAATTTCTTGAAATCATTCCCAAAGCCCCAATGACTACAAGGACCACTGAGGTGTGTTTCTTCCAGAGGTGAGATGTTTCGATTGCCAGGTCTCTGTACTTTGTTAGTTTTTCCCACTCTTTATTTTCAACTCTGGTATCCCCTGGAATTGCAATGTCAATGATCTGGACATTTCTTCATTCTTTTACTACACCTGGTGTGTTATGTTCAATGTGTCTATCTGTTTGGGTCCGGAAATCCCACAAAATCTTGACTTCCTCATTTTCTGTCATCTTCTCTACCTGATGTTCCAATGGGTTTTTGGAGGCTGGCAAGTTAGATTTTTTGCATAATGACCAGTGCACTAACTTTGCCACTCTATCAACTTTGTAATCTATTTGTGCAATATTTGGACTTTCACAGATGAGGTGTGTCACAGTTTAATCTTTTTCTTGGTAGAGTCAACATTTGCTGCTGCTGCTGTTGTTATCATCTGCCATTTCCAGAACCC
Organism: Pogona vitticeps; assembly: GCF_051106095.1. Taxonomy (NCBI): domain Eukaryota; kingdom Metazoa; phylum Chordata; class Lepidosauria; order Squamata; family Agamidae; genus Pogona; species Pogona vitticeps. Next base: position 240,254,256 of record NC_135783.1, on the reverse strand, counting down.
CTTAAAAGGTAACATTTCCACAATCTGGAATGCTTAGACTTTGTCCAGCGGAGGGAGAATTGCCTTATACCAAGTCAAAAGATTTGCCTGTCTCATGCAGCACTGTCTCCTGGAAGTGGCTCTTCCACCATCATTTGATATCCTCCATAATTTTAACTGGAGATGCCAGGGACTGAATGTGGGAGGACATCAGGATGGATAAAAATCAATTATATTTTTTAAGAAATCAAACTGATTTAAACCACAATTTAAATTTTTCAAAAATTGATTTTTTTATTTAAATTGTCAAAAATCTGATTTTTTAAATTTAAATCAGATCCACCATAGAATGCATCCTCTGAGCTCTACAGCTGAACTGCTGCATCTTTTCCCATTTTCTTCATCTCAAATTTTGCCATGGGTAATGGAACAAGTTTGAGTAAACCTCGAAGATTCACTTTTTAAAATTCTACTTCTCAGTAAGGGTGAGTCAGACTTTTGTTTTAGTTTAGTTTTGATTGGCCTTCATCCAGACCCTCAAAATCTCTCTAGGAGAAAGTGAGATGGCCAGATTTTCCCAGCCTTCTTATGACTTGACAAAATGTTAATGTCAGTTTGATTTTGGTAAAAAATTTTTTTTACCAATATTCACAATATTCAAATGTGGGAAAAAGTGAAGCTGGTAGATTTTGCCCATTCCAGTATTTGTGATTTTGCAGGATCCAATCTTTTTATCTTTGTTACTCTCTTCTATCTGCTTTGTACACAAATCTGATTTCCAGTGATGGAGAGACTGTAGCCCTCCAGATGTTTCACACTACAACTCCCATCATCCCTAGTCATTAGAGATGGTGGGCAGAATGGATGGAAATTGGGAGGCCTGGAAAGAAAAAACTAGAAACCGGGCCTTCTCGGCGGTGGCTCTTCGCCTCTGGAATAACCTTCCTCCAGAGATTCGTGCGGCCCCTTCGCTGGACATCTTTAAAAAAAAACTGAAAAATTGGATGTTTACGCATGCCTTCCCTCCAGTTAATACCTGATTTTTTTTTCCGTTTTTCTTTTTTCCATTTTTTTCTTCTACATCTGGTGTGTTATGTTCAAGGTGTCTCTCTGTTTGGGTCCAGAAATCCCACAAAATCTTGACTTCCTCATTTTCTGACATCTTTTGATAATTTGTTTATACTGATGTTTAAAATGTTATATTGTAATTTTGTTAGATTGTTGTTTTATGTGTTGGAAGCTGCCTAGAGTGGTTGTTCAACTAGACAGGCGGGACATAAATGCAATCAATCAATCAATCAATCAATCAATCAATCAATCAATCAACCAACCAACCAACCAATCACCCAACCAACCAACCAACCAATCAATCAATCAATCAATCAACTGGAGTCCTGCAGCATCTGGTACAAGCTGCTGATACCACTGTTGTCTTCCCTGGTCCTACCCTATCCTTTCTGAAATGGTACAAATGGCTGGAATGCCCCAAATCTGAAACAGAGAATGTTAGAAGGCAAAAAACCTGATTTTTAAGCTCCTGTTCCTTCAAAGCTCCTGTCACCCTGACTAAGGCCATTTCTCGTGTCTTTCTCCCCTGGTGAGTTTCCACGGCTCTTATATTGGTCATGGCACTATAATTCTGTTCAGAGTCGCTTATAGGGGCTTTGCCACTAGAGGTAAGCCATCCCTAACAAATGAGGCAACAGCACAGAGAATAGGCCAACAGTGCATAGTTTGGCCAAAGGACAGACAAAGTGCTACAGTATGTGAGTGTGTGTGGGGCTGCTGCCAGCCACTTCCTTCCAAACAGCTTTTCTCTCCAGGCCTCAGGCCAGCTTTCCAGGGTTGGGGCTATTCCTGTTACAGTTCAGTCAGTTTGACAAGATAGAAGAGTAGGAGGTCTTTGCAGAGCAAAGGAGAAAGGGACAGGAGATCACGTTGCCTCTTTCTCGTGTCTGCGTCTGTGTGTGGGTATCAAGAGTGGGGAGGGAGAGAGAACCGAAAAAGCCAACCCTGGAAGATATTCTGTTCCCCACAATAACTCAGGGTATGTGCCTGGCGCAGCCACTAGCAGTTGCAATTTGTGTGTTAAGTACACATGCGGCTTACTCTTCTGCTAACCCTGCTCAAAAATCTGGGTTTCAAGCAGGCAGTTTCCTATCCAAGTCTGGATGGGAATCAGACTCACGACTCATCAGAAGGGGACTGGGTTGAGCCACTTTTGTCCCTCCAGACATGGTTGAGCTACAATTCCTTGAAGCTCTGGCAAGAGATTGAGGGAGTTGTAGTCCAAAACGTTTAGAACATTCTCTGCCTGTGCTATGGGGCACTTGAGGGTGTGGTGGAGGAGGGCATTAGTTCAGTCATTATCCACAGATAATGGACTTGTCACTTTGCCCATTGCTGATTGCCCATGGCATACGTGTCCCAGCCAACACCTATACAACTATGGGATAAGATCAGATTAGGGTAGAGGTAAAGTGTCCCATTACCATGGAGGACTGACTCCATGACAATATGGCTGTAGCTGTTACAGAAAACCTGTGATCTGGGCACAGGCGCATGACACTGGCATGTTTCTCCACAGAAATTATATCTAAATGTAGTTATATGGATATAAGAAGTATCTGTTTCTGCCTTTAGAGTACTGAAGACTTTCCAGGTAAAGGACTGAAATGGTGGTGCTGCCTCCTACTTTTCCCATCCATGGGGACATGCCAGATTACGTTCTCAGCCTATGTGTCAGCTGGTGCTAAACTCCTCTTGTGTGTCTCTGCCTTCAGAAGTTTTAATTCCCTGGTTACTCAAGCGAGTGGAACTGCAATAGGAATACCAAGCTGGTTCTTCCCTCTCCCCACTGATAGCCATAACAACAGCAATAACAATAATATAATAACCTTTGAACTGCAGAGCTGGAAGGGACCCTATGGATCGTCACGTCCAGCCCTTGTCAAGAAAGGCAGCGGAACTCCCAACCTCTGGCTCCTAAGCCACTATCCAGCAGTTCTGGCCAGTAAAGAACACAACAGCAAACAAGCTGCAGATTTTCCTTTGAAGATGATTGGACTTCACATCTGAAAAGGTGGGTGTTTGCACTTTACTGCGCTGAACCCACTGTCTAAGGTCTATCAGAGAGTGCTATATAGCTGTGGACAGGTTATAGCCATTTGTATTTCCCCATTTGTGAAAATGGAGTTGTTCCCAGATATTTGGCAACATAAATGCAACCACGGATACTAATTGACAGGATTACCTTTAAAAGAGCACAGTTGGAATCAGGTGATAGTGCGACTGCCCTTATTTTGGCACGAACCAAATCAAGAGGGCGGTGCACAACCCTAGTAACTATCAAAAGTAGACTAAATATATGCAATGTTGTCATATACCAGCTCATTAGGAGGAGAGCTATCATCTGTCATTTGCAGAATTCAGCTTTTGTTTCTGCCAAATTGTGGTTGAAGCAGCAAGGAATTTATTTCTTAATTACTAACCCTAGAGCAATGCTAATGTACTGGAAAGGGGTAGGGTTGTACTCTGGCCCTCCATTTGGCCTATACCCGAATAAAATCACACAGTGTAAGACCTGATTCACCCCCTGCCCTTTGGAGGGCACTCCAGTTTAATCTGGGTACATGAAGGTATCTGCATGTTACTGAATCTCTAGGAAAACAAAACATTTCTATGAAAGGAGAAATACAAATGGCCATGACTTTGGGGCGGGGGGAGGAATTAAACAGCTCCCTCACAAATATTTCTGGCAGAATTATTTGCCAAACCTTAGCCCAGAGAAAAGAAAAAAGAGAAACAGGGAGACAGCTATTAAGAACTTTGGCAGTGACACCACCACACCACAAAAGAAAAGAGAAACCAAGGGGTGGAGGGAGAAAGACAGATTCAATATAATAAAGTGAAGTCTTGACCTAACCACTTAAAACCCATAATAGAATGCAGACATTCATGTGCACGCATGCACACCCAGTCCCAACAGTGTAACTCTATGTTTTTGAAAGGAAGAAGAAAAAGGGAATTTTTAAAACGTAAAGCTGATGTAATATGTTCCACCAATGAAAGGCCCTCTCTTTGCACTGCAGTCAAACTAATGACATGGAGAGTGGCTGCTACAACACAGTGAGAGCTGGTTTAACCATTAAGCAAAATAAGCACATGCTTATTAGGGCATCAACTAGGGAAGGGGCACCACATAGGTTTTTTTTCAGTGCCGGATTTACCATGGACAAATGGTGTAAATGGTGCACCTTCCTTAACAAACCCCATCTCCACCTCCCTTCCTCAAGATCCCCAAGAAAACTATCTCCATACCTAAAGTAATTAAGTATGAGCCAGTAAAAATGAAAAAGCATAAAGACTTGCTTGGCAAGAAAACTTGGAGTTTTCTCTTGTTCCCTTCTTTGTTTTGGGAGGTTCGGTGGGGGTAAGGATAAAAGGAGCTGCTGGTCTTTTAGACCCATGACCTCTACACTAGATGTACAAGCCAAAGAAATAACAGCCACTGTTAAAAATGCCCCAAAGATGGTTTTAAGCTGTTGCTTCAGCTTTTCAGTTTACAGATTTTGACAAAATCTGTCTGCTTTCGAATCAAAGCTTGAAATCATACGATTTGGCTGGAAGACGGTAATTTGATTGTACATACAATTTTGTATACAATATGTGGTTCTTTTTTTATCACATGCAATACAATAAAATTACTTTATTTCCATGCATATAATGTGTATGCCACATCTTATATTTCAGTGCTTAGGGTCTCTAAAGGTCTTGATTCAGCCCTGAACCCAGTGTCTTCACTTCATTGACAGGAACGTGCAAAACAGGTCCTGTGCTTTATGTTACCTCTGTGAGGAACTTTTAGCCTCCTTCTCCTTTGGTTCTGGCTCAGTATCTTTAATACAAGGATACTTGCACCTTTTCACCACTTTTAATATTGCATACTTTTTTTAAAATAATGTTGTTAACCCTGTGAATGCCAGATTTAACACAAAAGATCCAAGGGGAAGGTGCTGTTTCAATCTGTAAGCACCCCGGCTCTTCTCCACAAAATGTACAGAAAGCCAAGATATGGCTGTTATATGCTTTAAGTTAGATTATTGCTCAATTTTTAATTTATTCTAAAGAGTTTTAATTTTACTTGCAATTTAATCATATAACCAAAATTAATTCTATTTTAATGTTTGCCACTTTATCATATTTTAGTCTACTATTTGCTTTTAATTGTGTTGTAAGCTTTCTTGAGTCCCATGTTCTGGGAGAAACATGGCAAATACACAAGTACTCGTTTTGGCATTTGGTGTACTGGGCTAATTAGGAGCATTATGACCTTTCTTTCCCTTCTTACCATAGAGTTTAAATTTATGATAGTTGGTTCTGTCAGGCTCTGGCAGCCTCTGGAATGTTCTTTGAGGATTGCCCAGTTGGACCCATGTAGAAAACAGCAACATAGATGAGGTTCTGGCACCACAAACTGTAAGTCTGAAGCGCCGCTTGTAGGCAAGAGTCTTCTAAAATCCATCTTTGGAGCTTGGGATTTCAGTCAAGGTTGTTTACTGGTGCTATCCCTTAAGGTCTTTGGTTTCTGTGGCCATGATGCTACCTAGTGCTACCATCCTAACACACATACAGAGGGGAGGAGGATGGGATGAAGTCAGACATCATCCAGTAGGCAGACACTGTTAATATGGGCTTGCTGGGATATATGCTCTATCTTCCATCTGACTACAGTATATAGAAACACAGGAACAGTTAATTCAAAAAATTCCCCAGTAAAATGATTGGCAGCTGGTCTCTTTCCAACCCACAAATATTTGGGTTTTGAACTACTTCACACCCATTGACTTCAGCAAGACTAAATTGGCTCTTTCCAGCTATGAAGGTTTACCCGATTGGTCAACTGGTCTACGTGGATCTGAATGCAGAGCCTGCACCTTTAGAACAATTCTGCTCAACTTTAGAGCAAGGTTTTCCTCTGTGAATTCATCCCTTTGTTTGCAATTTGGGCCAATTTCAAATGATGGTTGTCCCACATCACAGGCAATCTCCATAACTGCTATAAGTATAGTGCAACGTGCAGAACGGCGTCTGGAAAATATATCCTTTCCCTTCCATCTGGAAACGGCTAGGGTTGATTGGCTTGTTCTTGTAGCTCACAAGCTGGATGCCTATACTTCAAGGGTGATTTACCCCTGTGATCCAAGTATTTTGCGTTTGCGTGGCTTCACTTTCTCCATATTGATTCATCAGAGATGTTTTCACAATGAAATCATTTTTTCCATGTCCTGACTCAGATAGAAGAACATTACTTTAATAAGAGAATGGCCGGAGCAAAGAAAGAATAAAGGGGGGGAAAGCTTATAATTTCATAAACAGAGACTGGGAGGAGGCACTTTGTGTTTGATTTCTGGGCATCCAGTCCGATCTTGCTGGAAAACTCTACTGGTAACATTTACAAAGCCAGCAAAAATAAACAACTACAAACATTTCCACTGGATCCTCCTCGGATCTTTTGTTTGGGAATTGGATCACTGAGTTCAGCTCAAAGCCTGCCTGTGAACTATTTGGCTCCTTGTGACTCTTTTGTTACTCTGATTCTACTGCCACGAAAGGCAAAGTCTCATGAAAAACAGAAAGGGTTAAATAATAACACATATGTATGTGCAGCTGGATTTTTTTTCTGGATTGAGTCCATGCTAGTTACACATCATGTGCAATCAAAAGTCCACATCTGTGGGGGTTTTTAAACAAGCCACTCCAGAATTTTCTGTTTCAGACTTTCCCCAACATAATTGTTTTGCATACAAACATTTACTGTGTTTATTGTTTAAATTTTATGTTGGAAGCCGCCTAGAGTGGTCCATTGGTCCAGATAGGTGGGGTACAAATCAAATAAATAAATAAATAAATAAATAAATAAATAAATAAATAAATTTATATAATAATAATAATAATAATAATAATAATAATAATAATAATAATAATAATAATAATAATAATAATAATAATAATAATAATAATAATAATAATAATAATAATAATAATAATAATAATAATAATACAATGCTCCCTAATGCACACATTTTTATAAAGCTTTCCCTAGCAAATGTATTTGTGTGCAATCTCCCCTAGACATCACATTATTGTAGCCTGTTGTTAGTACTACTAAGAGCTGTGCTCCAAAATCTGTAGAGTGATTAATTTGAAGTGGAATGATATTAGGATCTGCATATTGCACTGAGAAACAACAACAAAAAATAAGTCAGCAAGCTAAAAATGTCTACTAAATGAAATTCTCCTCTGTTTTTACATTTACTTTAGCCCTCAACATAAATTTCACTCCATGTCTAGAGGAGAAAACACCTACTGGCTGCACTCTTCCAACATTCACATACATGATCAAAGAATGGTTCTGAAGAATGCTTAACACATGTTCCTCCACACATAGGGTAACATGTACACAGTACTGTTATAAACTGGGCCAATGAATTTATGAACTGGGCCGACAAACCCGGCATGTTTGTCAAGATGTGAAATTCTTTATTTACAGAAAATTAAGGGGGGACACAGAAAAAAATGCAATCCTGACAACATACATTGTGCTTTCAAACTGAAGTTTGAACAACAGTTTACTAAAAATTACAAGGAAATAATCAGCCAGCTCTCCAGGCAAATCTGGAACCAAAATCAGTGTATAATAACACTGCCTTGCAAAAGGTTCCCTTTCATGACTGACAGTTGTACCTGTAAACAAATGGTAAAAAAATACAGAACAACTGAGAAAAAGAAAATCCTAGAGTCCTAAAGTGCAGATAGAACAAACTGATACCTGATCAACTTAACCCAACAGCACTTTATGCCCACAGCATTTTGACTACCTGGTAAAATGATACTCAAGCAACTTGCTATTCCTGCAAGTGCAGGGACCCAGTTAGTCAAAATAACAGCTGCTATCTGCTATAGCTGCAACTTGACAGCCTTATAAGTTAACAAGACTCATACTTTGCCACCCTAGTAAAAATTATAGAGATTTTCATTGAAATAATTCTGACCATTTATAGGGATCAATAATTTACTGCACTAGCAAAATCCAACTGTTTACAGTTGAAGGGAAATGTAAACAACTGAGAGCCTGTTTACATTTCTCAAAAAAAACCCACAATATGTAGCGTTTTAATTTTAGCCAATGCAAGTCACACTGTTTTTGAGTTGTTTCCCGCATTCCTACTAAGTAATTGAAATGCTCCCTTTTAAAACTGGCTGTAACATTCACAAAGGCTTAAGTCAGTTAAGAAAACTGTGTGCTAATATAAACAGCCCTCTGGTGGCCATTTATCTTCACTCACTTCCTAAGAAATAATATGACCCTGAGGAAAATAAATACGTGCTTTTGAATTCATTGTGTGGACATGAAACTCAGTACGGCTTTTAACACAGGTCAAATCCCAGATTTTTTTTTTACTATGTGACCATTGAGAAAAATATACAAATACTGGGAAGCAAAGGAACACACAAGAAGAGACCATGCCACAAACACTAGATACCAACAACACTGACACTGGGTAACAGATCCAAAGAGCAGCAACATGTAGCAGCAACCGCTCAGAACATATGACAAAAACAAGGAATTTTCAACCATAGATTCAAACTGGCTTGGCTGAGTGAGCGTTTAAAATATTTTTAATATGTGTGCAGTAATACTCTTAAAGGCTAAAAATTGCTTAAAGCTATAAAACTTTTTACTTTTTAATGATGCATTCTCTGCTTTTTCAGTTTGCCTTCTTAGGCTATAAGCTTCTGCATTTTTAGAATGTAAACAAAACATTATTTATTTATTTATTTATTTATTTATTTATTTATTTATTTATTTATTTATTTATTTATTTATTTATTTATTTATTTATTTATTTATTTATTTATTTATTTATTTATTTATTTATTTATTTATTTATTTATTTATTTATTTAACTTATATGCCGCCCACACTACCCGAATTATTGTACCTTTTATGCAATTATATTTTGGATTGAAATTTGACTAAAGCATTTGCCCGCAACTTAAGTTTAGTTTTCATCTATTTTGAAGCAATTGTGCCTACAGTTTTTCCATAGCTGTAAGACTTTTGGAGCTGGCCGGATAGATCATTGAGTTAGGTTGGGAGTTAAATTCCCCATTGTGCATCCCAGAAGAGCCAGCCTGTGCAGGCTTGGGCAAGCTGCACAGTCACAGCATGTCCCATAAGAAGGGAAAGGTAAACTACTTCAGAGTATTCTCTACCTGGGAAAACCCTTCAAATGGTTTTCATAAGTCAGAATGGACTTGGTGACACACAAATATTATTAAGTCTTACGTATGTTTTAAACAACTTTGAAGTATTTTTGTGTTTATGGAATACAGAAGCAATATAGAAGAATAAAGGTTGTAGAAACAGACAAGAAGATTTTGCCTGGAATTATTGCAACAATGAAAAGACTTCTACCTTGATACCCTGATGAATTTTGAAGTGTCTGGAATTGGTTATCTGGTTTCATCCTGGGATTAACCCTTTAAAAAAATTAAAGCCAGCTGTGATGAACATAGGCTTCCAATTACACACACAAACACACACACATACACACGCACACCAGAGGTCTTTAAAATTAGGACATCTCTTAGGGAGATGTTCAGGTGGCAGAGTCCGTTAGGTCAGAGATGAGATTTTTGCAGGCTGAATCACAACCTGCTATTACAGAAATCTCATTGAAATAAATGGGATTGTCTTCAAAGTAGAGGTTTTAAGACATATTTGATTGGCAGCAGGGACATATATACTCTGAGATTTCAGCATCAAAGATAGGGAGTATATACTCATGATGTCACAGATGTAGAAAGTGGGGGTGGAAGGAAGGAGGCTTTTGCCCCCAGACTCTGCACTACTGTTGTCAGAGTTTCTCTAACAAGAAGCCTCGTCAGTCTTGATATTGGAGCACCACTCCTTGCTCTGCCCAGTGGGTCAGAAGTTCACATGCTGAAAAGCCAGAAGCAAAGGAAGGGGACTGATGAGGGACTAGTAGGTATATGCACTAGGGCCTGTAATACCATTTGGAACAACACACACACAAATACTATCATGGTGAGTGGTGAACTCAGACACCATATGGGAATAGGCACAGAATGGGACCTAGGATTGTAAGCAACCTCTAACTACCTTCTCTTTCAGCACTGCTCTGAGAATTCTGGGAGCCACTGGCAAGAAATCAAAGAAGTAACAGCCCCATTAGTGGCATCAATTCTGGCTTTGAAGAAGGAGATGGCTGGAAGTGGCTAAGATGCAAGGAAAGCCACAAGGGGTTATGGGACTGAAAGTGTTTTGTTGTTGTTGCTTGTTGTTGTTGTTGTTTTGGTGACCCCTGGTAGAGAGCTTAATTTTCAGAGAGACCACACCTCTGAGGGAGTGAAAACACCTGAAAGAACATTGATTTCTTGCCTGTAGTTCCCAGAATTCTGGCTGGAGGAATTCCTGGTAAATTCTGGGAGTTGAAGTGCTGTTCAAAACAAACAAACAAACAAACAAACAAACAAACAAACAAACAAACAAACCATGCACAGCCCCAACTTCCAACATCCAATCTGGCTGTGAGATTTTCAGAGCTTGTGTCCAAAAAAGAAATACTGTACAGTGGTATCACGAACGTCTCCACTTGCGAACGTTTTGAGTTATGAACGGCTCCATTCGCAAAATGTTGCTTCGACTTGCGAACTGAGTCTCAACTTAACGAACAAAGAAATACCCCCTTTTCCTGCCCTTTTTTGACCTAAGTTCAACTTAGGTCAAGAGAAGAAAAAAATAAAATAAATTCTCCCCTTAGTGGTAGAGTACGGATTAACGGGCAAAAATAAAGAGGTAAGTTCTGCAACAGTTGTGAGGTTTCCATGCAAGCCAGATACCATTGCTGATAACCAATATATGCATACACTTTATTAATAAAGTCAGTGGGCTACAGGATGATGCTATGAGATATATTATGGAGAAAGAAAGATGGCTGCCACTGTATAAAATGGCTGGTGATGTAAAGACCTCCCTGCCATATTATAAAAATGGAAATAATCTGCCTATAGTAAACTTTCTCCTCAATCAGTAAAACATCACACTTCCTCTTTTGATCATCAGGTGGCATTTAGGCCTCTCCTTAGCCTGTCAGAAGACTGAGAAATTTAGCTTTTGAACTGTCCCTAACTCAGAGATATAATTATTGTCATCAGTTATTCTTCATTTTTCTTTACTCCCAAACAATCAAGTGAAGAGGGAAAAGTTAACTATTTATTGTAATTATTTAAAATATGTTTACCCTGCCTTTCTCCTTAAAAAGGATCCAAGGCAGTTTACACAATTGAAAGACAATTTGTTGTTGTTTAATCGTTTAGTAGTGTCTGACTCTTCGTGACCCCATGGACCAGAGCACACCAGGCCCTTCTGTCTTCCACTGCCTCCCGGAGTTGGGTCAAATTCATGTTGGTTGCTTCGATGACACTGTCCAACCATGTCATCCTCTGTCATCCCCTTCTCCTCCTGTCTTCACACTTTCCCAACATCAGCCTCTTATTCATGTCTTCTCATGAGATGACCAAAGTATTGGAGTCTCAGCTTCAGGATCTGTCCTTCCAGTGAGCACGCAGGCTTGATTTCCTTTAGAATGGATTTGTTCTCCTTGCAGTCCAGAGGACTCTCAAGAGTCTCCTCCAGCTCAACAATTCAAAAACATCAATTCTTCGGCGGTCAGCTTTCTTTATGGTCCAGCTCTCACTTCCATACATCGCTACTGGAAAAACCATAGATTTGACTCTGTGGACCTTTGTCAGCAAGGTGATGTCTCTGCTTTTTAAGATGTTGTCTAGGTTTGTCATCGCTTTCTTCCCAAGAAGCAGGTGTCTTTCAATTTTGGGGCTGCTGTCACCATCTGCAGTGATCATGGAGCCCAAGAAAATAAAATCTGTCACTACCTCCATATCTTCCTCTGATCTTAGGGTTTTTTTGTTTTTGTTTTTTATGTTGAGCTTCAGACTGTTTTTGCACTCTCCTTTTTCACCCTCATTACAAGGTTCCTTAATTCCTCCTCACTTTCTGCCATCAGAGTGGTATCATCTGCATATCGGACATTGTTGGTATTTCTTCCAGCAAACTTAATTCCAGCTTGGGATTCCTCCAGTTCAGCCTTTCGCATGATATATTCTGCATATAAGTTAAATAAGCAAGGGGACAATATACATATGTATACAATAAATATATGAAAGTCAATAAATGAAGCTAAAAACAGTTAATGTGCAAATACTTAAAAGGAACAAATACCACACTAAAATGGTAAGCAAAACCAACACCAAAACACATTCAAAGCAATAAAGTACAACCATCCGTTTAAAAACCTCACTCAGGTAGATAGTTACTGAAGGAAAGCTTGCGTGTGTTTGCAGTAAATATGGGGCCAGCCTGGCCTCCTGTGGAAGGAAGTTCCAAAGTCTGGGAACAACAACAGAGAAGGCTCTCTCCTGTGTCTGCATCAGACACACCTGTGAAGGTGGTGGGACTGAGAGAAAGGCCTCTCCTGATGATCTAAACACCTGAGCTGGCTCATAATGGGAGATACGATCTTTGAGATAGTTGGCATCTAGGCCATTTAGGGCTTTATAGGTTAAACCTGACACTTTAAATTGTGCCTGGTAACTGACGGGCAGCCAGTGGAGCTGCTGTAACCATGGGGATATGTGATCCCTGTAACCACCCCCAGTCAGCAATCTGGCTGCTGCATTTTGGACCGCTTTATAGGTTATTGGCAAATTGTTTTTAGAAATTAAATAAAAGCCATGATCCACAATTTGAATTGCCTTTTTTGAGGTGGATTTAAGCTGCATCTGTGCGTACACTTTTCTGAGAGTAAATCCCACTGAATCCTTTGGGGCTTACCCATCTACGGCTGCCAGGCCAAATGCACATGCTTAATGTTCCTGTGGAAAACCAAGAGGGCTTCTGTGTGCTTAATTCTGGATAAGTTGTAGCCAAATATTTTACTTCTTAGAAGATGCACAAAGGCACCCTGGGAAAAATACAAATGAATAAAATGGCTTCTTTTGTTCTTTTTACTGCTCAGTGCTTTCTGAGATGGTTTTGGAAAGGAAGGTGTCTCTTCCGTCCTCAAAAACAGTCCCCTGCCTTAAGGCAAGTCTCTTGAGCTTTTGCCTCCATTTCAACCCCACCTCTGTCTTACTTCTCCTGAGCCTGCCACTCAGCTGTAAAAATATCCCTCACTGTAACAGAGACGTAAAGCCCCCAGTGGACACCAACAGATGTCTTGATGGGTGATGAAAGCGAGGTCTGTGGTGCTGCCAGTGGAAATTGGCTCAGATGGTTAATGCCGTCATCCATCAGGGCTCTGATAGCTGCCTGGCCATTGGCAAGAAGCCATGGCCTTCGTGCAACCAGAGGCGAAATCTGAAGCTCCTTGGGGGTAAGGGGTGGGGGTTTAGGTGTGACTGGGACTCTTTCATCACTCTGTGCAGCAATCCAGAAAATCTCCTTTCGCCAGATGAGGGACGCTGCCAGAAAAGTGGATCCTAGGCCAGAAGTGGTGATTCTGCCTCCCTTTTCTCAAACAACAAGAAGTGGGGATTTTCAGAGGCTTGACGCTGGGTATGACAATGACAGTTTCCACTGGTGTGCAGTAGAACCTTTTACTTTACTTTTACTTTATTTAGACTTATATCCCGCCCCTCTAGACAAAGTCTACTCGGGGCGGCTTACAAAAAATGATAAAATACAATAAAAATATACTTACTAAAAACTTAATAATACAATCAACTAACAGGTGGAACCTACTTCCAGATTATCTTTGTTAAGATCAGAGCTTAAAAGCATTGTTTGTAATGGATTCCAAATAGGATAGGCCACCTGCATCATACAGGAAAAGAGAGCAAAGGTTTACATGCTACTTTATATGTACAGATACATTTTTTAAATAATATAAAGCAGAACAAAACATCATACTCCAGCGGAGAGGACTTAGCCTGATGACCAGGCTGCCTGGTGGCCTTGCTGACTAGATGCTGCTAATTTGGGGTGGGAAAATTTCAGGGACTCTGATTTTTCTTCCTTTGGTTCTTTATTTAGATTTTACTTGGACTGAACAGCCTGACAAGCAGAGGACATTTTAAAGAAGAGGTTTGCCCTCTATTTTTTTTTTTAAAAAGAGGACTATGGCTTCCCTAAATCTTATATCTCTCTATTTTACATGTAAGGACATGTAAATATATCAGTTTCGCTTTTCTGAATACTGTATTTGATTTCTTTTAAAATATCACATTCATTGTGATATTCATTCATTCGATCCTAGCTATCCAGGATCGAAGGATGGGTAATTATTTCTCTATGGCGACTTATGGCTCCTGTGCCCACAGAGAGGCTTTGTGTGTCAGCTGTGGCACATGTGCCATAGGTTCGCCATCACTGCCCTAGACAGACTACTGTCCTACTCAGTTGGGCAGTGCAGCAGCGTGGAGGAGGAGGCCTGGACCAAGTCAGGTAGGGGCTGGGCCTCATGGTGGGAAACCCATGAAGAGATAGATGGGCCCAAACAGAACAAACAATAAACTGGTTAATTTTTTTTAATGGCATGGTTCATGGTTTGTGGTTCATGGACACCTACAATCCATTACAAACCGCTATTGTACCAGTTTGTGCCCGTATTTAGTCAGAAGTCCAAAACCTTGCCCTTACCTGCCATTTCCAAGCATTCCCTGCCATGCACAACCACAGAGGTTTAGTTGCTGGATGTTCTCTGAATTTGCTCACTCTGTCTTGGGTTTTGCCTCTGAGACTTAGAGTTCTGGGTTCAGTCTCTGGGTCTCAGACTTTGCTAATGAAATTGGAGGGAAAGGAGTGTTGCTGACATACAGTATTGTGTGTCGTCCAGCAATCTACCAAGATATCCAGATTTACTCTTGTCCTACTTTTGGTTTACAAAGCGGTTTCTTTCCTTTTTTTAAGCAACATATTTGATTCCTACTGGGTGTTGTTACCTTCAAATCTCTCCCAATAGACTCTGGAAAGCAACAGCTCCAGAAATGTTTGCCTCAGGCCATCACAATATACCTTATCCCTATAGTCATAGGCCTAGGTCTTGGTTTGGGGCATGAAATATAAGGATATGGAATGGCGCTAACCTGGGAATCCTACAAAATGCTTATCCTGAGTCAGTGGCTCTCAGTGTAAGTACTTCATAGACATGGGACTTCACCTCGAGAAGCCTCAGGCGGGATCACTGGTGGTCAAAAGTATGAGGCATTGAAGTCTCAAACATCTGGGTGGCCAAACGTTTTAGAACCACTGTCCTAGATTACATCTCAGAATATGGTAGCCAACAGAGACATTGTAGGAGAAAGTTCTTGAAGTCCAAGAACTACAGCAGTGCAAGATTTTTTTATATATAACCAAGATGGGAGTCCACAACCTTCCAGATGCTGCCTGGCATCCATGACATGCTGTATAAGATTGCACTGTTTTTTTTAAACTTTTATTAATGATTGCATTAAGCTTAATAAAAACAAAACTAGGCATGACAAGATACCACAGAAAGATCTGCCAACATAGCAGGCAGCGAGACAAAGGAAAACACATTTTCCAAAGTGGTTGTGGTGATCTTTTCATTTTGCCTTTAGAATTCTCAATATAAACACTGGATGAGTGCCAAATATCACAAAACGTCAGAATAATTTTGTCCTTCGGCTCATCATGCTTACTGAGCCAATTTTTCAGACAGAACCATGCCCATAACCCTTTTATAGCATCCCACTGACTGATAACGAAAAGCCAGCTTTGCCATTTCCAGTCTAGACTCTTCCAAAATCAAGTCCTTACACGGAGTGCCAGCATTTAATTAGAGAAGAGTCTAAAGACAGCTAATTTAGGATTAAAAAAACAAGTCCAGTAATAACTCTTATTTCCATTTGGATTAAGTGTCCAAACACACCTGTTAATGGGCCTAACCACTACATGAGGCAATATGAGTGCTGCTTCTTGCAGCTTTTCCAACAAATGATTGCAAGTGAGATCCTGACATACAGTCTAGGTTCACAGAGGTTAAATATCATTGGGAAACTAGCTTGATTGTAGTTAGCAGCAGATACTGACTTCATTGGCTGCTTCTGCCAAAGCTGTGACTAGTCGCCATGTAAGCCACCCCGAGTAGACATTGTCTAGAGGGGCAGGGTAAAAATCGAATAAATAAATAAATAAATAGATAAATAGTCTTTGTCTCAAAGTAGATACTCCTGATTGTTCTCTGAGACAATCTTAAGACATTCCAGTAGCTTGCAAACAACAAATTCTCTTTTTGCTCTTATAGTTCACCACCAAGTTCTCAAATAATGTGAGCAGCCTGGTAGCTAGTTGCTGCACGTTAGGAGGGTTTATAAAGAATATGACTTGTAATAGTCATCTCATTCTGTAATTCTATGAAACTATCCACCATTTCCAAATTAAATCCTAGCCTAATTTTAGGACACTTGCCTCCATTTATTGCACAGCAGTTCTCTCATTTCCCTATTTGATAGGTAGGCACTTGAGGAGTACCCAGCAGCAGATCACGTAAGCAGGGTAGATGGGGAACATTTGAAGGCATAAGCCGAAACCAACCAACCTTGTGAGATCCATTCAGTATTGAGCACAGAGCTTGGAAAAGTTCCATTTTTGAACCACAACTCAGAAGCTTTCATGGTGGCTATGCCTGCTGGAGGATTATGGGAGCTATGGTCCAAACAAGGAATACTTCCAAGGTACATATTATTTTGTGTTTTGTTATACCAAATTTGCGAGTGAACTTGGCTGTTCACTTTCTAAACCTCACTCCCTGTCTGCTCTCTTTTGTGCTACATGAATCCAGCAGCCCAATGCAGCTTGCTAAAATTATCCACAGGGTCTCAAAGCCCTCCCTCCTTTTTTGGATACTCAGACAAGTGTCTTTCATTCGAATCCTTTGTTCCCTCCTCCTAACCCTGAGGTTACTCCTGGTGGCCTCAATAAGAGGGTAGCTAGGCCTTTTCCAATTAGTGGTGAACCACCTGGCGTGCCCCCAGTACATCCATATGCTCATAAGTATATGGATCCACTCTCTCTTTGACGCATCGCCTGAATTTTATTTTATTTTATTTGCGCTTCCACAGCCCTCTTGGCACGACATACTACAAGCAACGGCACTCTCAAGCAAAATAAATAAATAAATCCTTCCCCTGGATTGCTTCTTCCCGTGCTGACTGCCACATGATTCCCATCCATTTATGTCAGGACCATCAGCCAAACCAACTTTTTGCTGGCTGCCAATGGTAAATTTAGCAGCTGAATAAGTCTCTTTCTCTCTCCCTTCCTCCCTCTCCCCCTGCCCCCGTCTGTGTGTTCCATGTTTGCTGGGTCAAGAAAGAAATTAGGTCTTCTTGCCACCTAGAAGGGAACCATTTACATTGTCTGCTTTTTGGTGATGGAAGACTTCAGCACTCTTAACGTAACATCCATTGTTTCCAGAGAATGTGTTTATTACCAGGTGGTATCCCAGTGGCACCATGATATTGGCAATTCTTTTTTTTTTTTTTAATAGTGCTTTGAAAAGGATGTTTTCTCAAACCCATGTCTGTGAAATCATACCAGAATACACAGGGAGATTTTTGCATACCGTCCAGTACCACAAACAATCAGAGCAGTCCAAAGCTGTGGCTCTCTTGCTGTGAACAATGGAACTAACATGAAAGGCTTGCACTCCAGAGCGGGAAACAATCAGCAATGGCTAGGAAGATTTTTTCAAGAAGTCTCAAGGAGCAACATCCCCCTCTTCTTGCAGTATGCTGAATACAGAATGGGAAAAGCTTTCTTCTGACCTGGTGACTGCAGGTACCTTACCATAACAAGCACACTGTTCTTTCTCTCAAACTCACCTGGAGGTCTGGAAATCAAAATGGTGTTAAAAGAGTATGTGCACATCTCCACTAGTGGTTCATTTCGTGGGGAGAAAAGACAAGTATTTGTTCAAATATGTGGAGAGAATTTAAAAATAAGACTGGAATTTCTTTCGGGGTCACCATTAAGTTGATTCCATACATGATAATAGTGACCAGAAATACACAGTAGGGGAGATACATGTAAGAGTTCTCCATAGGTTGGGAAAATTTCTGGTGTAGCTTGTAATTTGATTGACGGAGGAAGTAAGTGCTGAGGAAAATATCACCTACCTATCCTGTAGTGCTGTGTTCAGGCAAAGAACCCACAAGGATTGAGGTTGTGGTTCATGTGACCTACAGTGGTGGCACATAAATACAGTATTTTTACACAATGGTCACATTAAGTGTTTGAGGAAGAGTAATTTCACAACTGGCAACCCTGTACAAATGCAGTGTTCAGAACAGGTACAAATACTTGAGAAAACAGTTAATAGTTTTGGCTCCCTTCTTTCATACATTGAATAACTGGAGAAACTTTGTGGCCTAATCCTTTTTTATCTGGAATGCTGGATGACAGTTCATTCTCACTGCCCTAATACATTTTCCTGCATTATGTTACAATATTTCATGCTGCATTTCTTCATACCATATTTTACTAGGTGCTTTCACGCAGCAGATAACTCTATTGGCAAAAAAATTTTTTTGTCACACATTTTTTTTTGTTAGAGAGATGTTTGGTGTAAATCTGAGCTGGGGTAGTCATGCATTTCCCATAATTTCAATTTTCTTGGTTTTCTTCTGTTATTGAAGAAATTATGCAGACTACCACTTACATCAACACTGTACAATTTCCATAATCCCCTACTATTGGCTGTGCTAGCTGTGACTTCTGAGTTGAAGAATAAAACATCAGCAGGTTCAAATTTTTCCCATTCCTCATGTAAAAAATTATGATTCCATCCATAACGTTTGCTTCTTTCCGCCATCTCCATCTCTTAGAGCTAAGTTTCTCAAAACTGAGGTTTTCTTCCACAGGAAGATTCAAATGAATTTTGAGGAAATCTAGGTTTCTTCTCTTACAATAGATGCATGATTTAATTTAGCATCTGCAAAGAGGAAGGCTTGGTCCTTTACTGCTGCATGAGTTCAGGTCATAATTGAGACCTGAGCACATAAGGGGTATGACTGCTTCATATCAATAGTATGCATGCCGTACTGTATCTGCATCTATTCAATGTATATTTCGTCACTTCCATTTTAGGGTTATGAAACTTGATTCTTCAAGGAGCCTGTAGCATCAGGCTATTAAAGCAAGTGGAGGGGAAAAAGGTTCACTCTTGGCCTTTGAGTTCCAAGAAGCACATATGCATGTAGGTGAGTAGAGATGTAGTGCTGTTGTGCAAGGTCATCAGCGGCCACTGTTTTAAAAAAAAAAAAAAAACAGAGAAAGAGTAAAGTTGGCTCCAGCCACTTCCCTGAGTCCCTTCTCTACCCTCAATCCAAATGTTTGCAGCTCAACTGTGGATGTGACTGCCTCACTTTCTGATAGAAACAGCAACATATGCCCAAGGCTTGAAATCAGAAATGGAGATGCACTGTGCTGAAGGGTGAGAGGACTGCACGCAAAACGTTTAGCCTTCTTTCAGTTTGAGATGAAGCAGACCATCTTATTATCCAGCCTTGGGGTTTTTTTTTTCTTTTGAATCATAGGGTAATTTAGCATTGAATGCAACATGACAATGTGTGTAGTGAGTGTTTGGGGGGGGGGTGAGAGAGAAAGCATGCAATCCATCCTAAGTGCTGGTGTGATTAGAATCTAGTGCCCGGACCTCATGTTGCAAGAGTTCTACCAATCCTCTTGATTTGCCCCTGGACCCCCTGCAGAACTCCATCCTGATCCCAACTCCCTTCCAGAAGACTACAGGAGTACTTCCTAATTCGCCTAAAATACAATCATTGCCTCTCCAAAATTTTCCCTCTGATAACATCATGAATCTACCCACGACATTCTCAGGAACCTCCCAGGATCCACAACCTGATGTTGACCCTCCCAAACAACTGGACATTTCCGATTGTAATTTTATACCTACCAATTCTTCCAAGCCCTCTTCCGTTATCCCGCTATCCCCAATTTGTTTAATCAAACGTAGTGTAACACCCGACGCTTTTCTCCTGGTTGATGCTCTTACTCAAGACCCTCCCCCTTTAAAGTTTGATTTAGTCAATCCCAAACTTACATTTAATAGCACAAAACCCTGTAGGGATTCAAATTGTTCTTCCTCTTTAGGTATTTGTCATACTATGCCCTTAATTTCCTTACCACAATCTAGCCCCAGCCCACCCCAGATAACTTCCCCTCGCCTCCAATCTGCTTGTTCCCCCCCCTTTCCCATTCCATCCACCCCTAATCCTAGATTTCCAGCCTCTTCATGACTGGATGATACTTCTCAGTTGCCCCCTAATTCCCCTTTTCATATTAAATTCCTCTGCTGGAATATTTCTGGGTGGCAGAGAAAAGCCTTAGATAAGGATTTAACCAGTTTTCTATCCGGCTATGATATTCTTCTTCTTCAAGAAACCTGGTCATTAACACCTCCGTTTATTCCGGGTTTCTCTACGTTTCATATACCCGCTATTAAACTTAACCCTAAGGGTTGCCCTGCAGCTGGACTATGTTGTCTTTTTCAATCCTCTTCCTTGTTTACACTATCTTCTATCCCTTCCCATTCCAATTATATTCAGATTCTGTTATTGCAGTGTAACAAATTTACTATTTTACTTTTCAATTTATACATACCACCTTCTGCTCCTTCCCCGAATAATTACTGGACCGAGATTGAGAATCTTGCAAATCTCCATTTAAGGACTCACTCCACAGCTTCTGTTCTTCTCATGGGTGATCTAAATACCAGAATAGGACCTAATAACATCAAACTGGCTAGCCATTTGAAGTGGGATCTTGAAACATCAACCCCTCCTTGGTTCAACCTTGCAAGATCCTCTAAAGACCATTCTATCAATGCTTATGCTGCTTTGTTAGCCAACCTTAGTCTCAGTCTCCAAGTTGTTATATTAAATGGAACTGTGGGGAGAGACATTCCTGGGGGTTATACTCATTTTTCTGTCAAGGGCCCCAGTGTAATCGATTATGCCCTTGCCTCCCCTATTCTCTTTCCATTTATATCTGATTTCTTTGTTGAATCACGAACTGACAGTGACCACCTGCCTCTTCGACTATCCTTAAATCTCCCAGTCCGTCCCCCTCCTATTACTCCCCCCCCTCTCAGCCCCACACCACGCCTTAAATGGTCCCCTCAAACTGACACTGACTTTTTATCATGGTCACAATTGCCAGAGACTATTGACCTTATTAATACTATAGGTTCAACCAACTCTACTCCCCAGGCTATAGACACTTACGACTGCCTCTTGGCCTCCTTGGTTCAAGCTCTTAGTAGGCCTTATCGGTCTTCTTCCCACAATCGAGCTAATTCTTGGTTCGACTCCGATTGTTGGCTGGCAAAGAAACAGGTCAGATCCCTTTTTCATTCTATTCGAGCCTACCCTTCCCCTAATGCTCTTAAAATTTACTTCGAAGCCAGAAGGTCTTGTACCACCCTTCTGGATATGAAACAACATCTACACGCCCAACGCAAATGGACCAATCTGCTGCAAGCCATTCTTTCTCGGAATTTTAAGGTTTTTTGGTCCCTTGTTTCCCGTACAAACTTATCTTATGCTCTCTCTCCGTACTCTCCAATACCCTCTGATTCTTGGGTTACCCATTTTTCAAAAATCTTCTCCTCCTCGTGCTCTCCCCATTATTCTATCAATCCCTCTCAAAACTTCCCAGATTGGCCCCCGGTTACCTCCGATGAGGTACTAGAGTTAATTTCCACCCTTAAACCTGGCAAATCCCCAGGGCCTGATCATGTTATCTCAGAGATTCTGTCTAACAATCCTCTTTGGTGGTCCCATCTGCTTGCCAAATTATTTACCATAGTAAATCACTCCGGTGTATTTCCGGACTCTTGGCTATCTTCTATTCTGATACCAATCTTTAAAAAGGGCGACCCTTCTCTTCCTAGTAACTATCGCCCAATTAGCCTATTGTCTCATATAGGCAAACTTTATTCTAAATTTCTCTTATCAAAACTATCAGCTTGGGCCTCTTCTAAAAACCTCCCTGGGAAGGAACAGATAGGCTTCCGCTCTGAAGCCTCGACTCTGGATCATGTTCTGCTTTTGTATCACCTTGCCGAAAAATACTCAATTTATCACAAAGCTAGACTTTTTGCCGCCTTCGTCGATCTACGAGGAGCCTTTGATTCAGTTAATAGGAATTTACTGTGGGATAAACTTAACAACTGGGGTATTGAACCCCGACTGCTTTTTTTGCTTAGGCGTCTCCACTCCTCCAATATATGTCAGATTCGGCTGCCAAATTCCTATGAGCTCTCTGACAAATTATTAGTTGACAAAGGTGTTCGGCAGGGATGTGTCTTAGCCCCACTACTTTTTAATTTATTTTTAGCG
Organism: Pogona vitticeps; assembly: GCF_051106095.1. NCBI lineage: Eukaryota > Metazoa > Chordata > Lepidosauria > Squamata > Agamidae > Pogona > Pogona vitticeps. Next base: position 240,231,786 of record NC_135783.1, on the reverse strand, counting down.
GACCTGCCTTCCTCTCTTTCTGCTTCTACTAATGCTGCACCCTCTCTTAATGGTTCCCCAATTTCTGTGCTTTTGTACGCGGACGACGCAGTCCTATTATCTCTAACAAAAGCTGGTCTCCGTCGTACCCTATCCAAATTTCAAACTTTTTGTTCAGCTAACGACCTGGTTATAAATGCCGACAAGACTAAAATAATTAACTTTTCCAACTCTGTATCACTATCTCCCTGGACAATCGGAGCACAAACCTTTCAGCAGGTTTTATCCTTTAAATATCTAGGTATCACTCTGCATCATAAACTCAGTTGGCGTCCCCACAAAAAATTGGTTCTATCTTCCTCTAGCCTCCATCTTAATGCCATCTCAAAATTTCACTACTCATCTGGCAATCAATTTGTGCCTGCAGCGTTGCTTATTTTTCGGACTAAATTGCTTTCCCACTTACTATATGGAGCTCCTATTTGGATTGAGGCCATAGATCACGATGTTGACACTTTGGCAGCCGCCTTCTTCAGGAAAATCTTAGGAGTCCCCAACATGATTCGTCTTTCAACTTTAGTTTTGGAATTGGGTACCCATCTCCCTTCTACCCTTGCTTGGTCCACCACATTTAAATATTGGCTTCGTTTACATTTAAACTCTAAGCCCAATTCCTTACTATACGATCTACTCAGAGACAATTTCCTTTCCAAGTGGCTGAAGTTGATTGAGATTAAACTTCAATCCCTTGATTTGAATCTAGAATCCCTAAATGATTTAGGAATTCAACAGGCCCATGCTCTTATTAAATCTAAACTCTGGCAGCATGAGTTTGAGGTTCTTGCAGCCAAACTGAATCCTACCTGTTCCCCGCTTTCTTTTGGTCTTTTCCCTTCACTTGGTTATCATCCAAATTATTTTTCCTCACTTATCAACCCCAGGTTAAGAAGAGCATTTATGTTAGCCCGATTTAACATTTTTCCCTCAGCGAACCATACCGATTTGCAAATATTCCTAAAGAGGATCGATTATGCCTGTTTTGCCATTTGGTTCCGGATACACTTGACCATATATTGTTTTTCTGCTCAGTTCATTTTTCCATTCGTAAGGCACTACTAGAACCCTGGTTATCTTCCCTGCCGAATACCCCTGAGATTTTTCTGAATGATTCTTCCTCCCGTATCACTGAAGCTGTCGCTATTTTTCTGCTTGAGATTCTTAAATTAACTTTCAAATTATAACCCGTTGTGTTTATTGTTAGTAATCCCAGCTGTATTTATGCCAATAAAGGTTTGGAGAAAGAAAGAAAAGATTAGAATCTAGGAGCTAAAAGGTTGCATAAAGCAAAAAGCAAAGCGCGCTGCTTATATACCGCCCCATAGCGCTTCAAGCACTCTCTGGGCGGTTTACAATTTTAATTATACAGGCTACACATTGCCCCCCCCCCAGCGAGCTGGGTACTCATTTTACCGACCTCAAAAGGATAGAAGGCTGAGTCAACCTTGAGCTGGCTACCTGGGATTTGAACCCCAGGTCGTGAGCACAGTTTTAGCTGCAGTACAGCGGTTTAACCACTGCACCACGAGGCATAGGGAAAACAGCATCTTTACACCCAGATCCTGGTGACATTTATTTGGTTGCCATCTTGGCAGGAGGCCAAGGATTCTGCCCCAATGGACAGAGTCGCATCCACTCAGTGTCCCTTGTTTCTTCTCCCCAAACCCTCAGGTCCACCCTCTAGATGCGTTTATTTTATGCTGCCACCAGTGGATCTAGTCCACGCTATACCAAATATATGTCTCAGACGCGTGCTGCCAATACAACAGGTTTATTGATCTTTTAGTTGGTAAATCACAGATGTAAATCACAGATGTGCTTTTATTACTGTTTAAGATCTCTCTTTAAAGTACTTGGGTTTGATTACACATTTGCTTGCATATACTTATTCACAGTATCCACTTCAACATTACTCTTTGACTATCTATTCACTATTTCTTCTAACTCTTTTCTATTCTCTTTAACACTCCAACTTTCCAATCTCTGTCTTAACTCTCTTAATATAAGCAGCACGCTTTGCTTTAATTCAGTCTCCTAACTCCCTTTCTCACTAGCTGTCTAACTGTCACTCTAACTCCGCCCCTCCTGTCCTATCATAGGCTACTGCACCTGAGGTCCATATGATGGACAGGAGTGACGTGGGCATTCCACCACAGGCAGGTTTTGGAAAGAAGAAGGAAATGCTCTCAATGAACATTATTTTTAGATTACTACTCCCACAACCTCCCAGCATGCTCTGATTCACAAGGTAGCACTACGAATATGTTTGCTAGTGGTAGTAATGTGTACTTCCATGCTGATATAGTGGGGATGTAAATCTTTGCTTGCCCCATCAGGAGGGCAAGCCTGAAAGGATGAGGAACTGTTTATCAAGAAGAGAAGAGAAGTATAAAGGAAAAAGGAAAAAAACTAACTAACCCCTCAATTTAAACTAAGCCTTCCCCCCCCTTTGGAGTCAAAGACTCCAGCCTCGTTAACCCCTCTACTCTCCCCGGTTTGGTTTCCAGTATATACTAAGTAGATATACATATATCATAAACTTTGCCCTACACTCCTGTCTTCCTCTGGGCCCAAGAGTATATTAGTACCCCGCTTTGTTTTACATAGTCTCTTGGTTGTTCCCGTAGTGCTTCTGATAGAGTATCCAGTTCTGCTATATCCCATAGCTTCTTTAGCAACAACAAAATAAAATTTAAAAAGAGAAGAGAAGAGAAGAGAAGAGAAGAGAAGAGAAGAGAAGGAAATCAAGAACTTGTTTTCAAGTTCCACAAAATTCCACACAAAAAAAAGCTTGCAAAATGCACAAAATGAGAAAGGCTACCACTTTGTTGTATGAACTTTTAGGGATTAGAAACATCAGAGTGGTTGTTTGCTCATTTTTTGTCAAACAATTGGATAGCTGTTCTTGTGTGTGTACAGGTGTGAGTGCATGCATGTGCACACACTATGTTTCACAAAGGGAGACATTCATTTTCCACAGAGACAGTGTGTGCAAATCAAAGAAACCAGGCTGTTGATGAAAGTGTGGTAGAAGGGTTCCTCTCTTCCTCGACTCACTCTCATTTGGGGGTGAGGTATCTTGTGTATCTTCAAAATTCCTTTCAAGGCTGAGCAGCCATTGAATCCAAGCAGTCTCTGTGGTAAAAGTGAAGAATTTGCCAAGCACGCTTCATATCTCCAAAATGAAGCAACAGGAAGATAGGAAAGGAACAAGTGTGGTTAGCTTTCTATATGGGATTAGCTTGAAGATGACTGTGCGTGTGTGCCTGCAATCCCCAAGCTGTCCTCTCTCTCGCCACAAGATTGTTCTCCCTGGGCTGTGGTAGGGAAAGGGGATCAGGGTGTCCTATATTTGGATGGGGATGTTGCAAACCTTGTTCTTCACAACCCAGCCCTGGGCTACATGCAGGAGAGAGAACGTGGTTTCTGAGGGTGCAGCCAAGGCAAGATGGTTACAGTCATTGGTGTTGCTCTAGCACTGACAATGCTGAGGGCAAAATGACTGCATGGCAGTAGCAACCATACCATTATTGGTACTCCTTCCTGAATTTCACTTCCCACTGCCGCATCTCTCAGAGGCAATTACTCCATGAGGGAAATTTAATTAACTGGGAACACAAAATTCTAGGGATATGTTAGAGAATGGCAGCCATGTTAATAGGCTGTAACAGACTCAAAAGACAGCCTGCAACAACTTAAAAATTGTGGATGATTCAAAGCTGTTGGCTCAGAGAGCTAACCAGCCATTCTGCTGCTGTTGTACATTCCATTCAAAACGGCAATTGAATTTCCACACCTCAGTAGGAAGGAACCGGGATCCAGCACTTTAATGTCTGTTCAGCATGTTATGTACTTTCCACACTAGTGAGCATGGCATAATGGTGAGGAAGGGACAACTCTGAACACACAATTTAAAAACCTCCCTCTCAGTGTTATTTTAAACCAACCCTGTACATTTGCACGAACCTCCCCCTTTTTAAAGTGAGGTGGGTATTATGCAATTAATTTAGCAACTTTTTTTAAAAAAAAGAGAGATACACTTAATAGAATGCTAACTAAAACATCAGCAAGCAAACAATACAACACTTCAAGGTAAAAGTTTGAGTGATACATTTCTGACTTCAGCAACAAAGCTTATCTTCAGAATTATGGACTGGCTGAATCCACAAACACCGATATGAATTTTATTGTACAGTTTTAAAATGCAGTAATATGGAGATGGGGGGATCCTATTTGTTATGTGTTAGGACCCAAGGTCATGACACCAGTAAACCACTCGAAAACAACAACAACAAAAACACCCCTGCTTCTACCTTTGGCCTGGTAAACAGTTGAGGTGTAAACTATTGGAAAGAAGGTGTCTTCATTGAATTAAACATCGAAAATCTCAAGGGGTTGCCTTGTGCACAATAGCTCCTCAGTTGGCTTCCATGGTTAAAGCTATGTGCAGAATAAGAGAATAGGGCTATCTACCAACCCCACAGAGCAGCCTCTCAGATCTGCAGTTGGACTGATTTGTGTTTTATTTGTTTGTTTGTCTCAGTTTAATATACTGCTCCCATTAGTGTCGCAGCACTACTCTGGCCGGTTCACAATAAAATATGTTTTCTCACTTACTTGGTATTACTGTGTGCCTTGTGTTAGTAGCAACAATCCTCTATTTGAAAGCATCCTCTCTTTGAAGGATTGCCCCACTCAAGTCTGTTAAAGCAAGAACAGAAGTCTTGACATTGCTCACCCATGACTAACACCTGGACAACAGCCCAGACAGGTACTCAACACCACATAGTTAGAGTCCTTCCCATTACAGTGAGATTTTTTAAAACTACAGCAGCTTTTTTCAGATTTGCCTGCATGCAGATATAACTGATTTTTCATAAACGTGTTAAGCACTTATTTGATTCATCCTTGCAAGATAAACAGGACAACTTAACAACATTTCTCTTCAGTGTGGAGATAGTGGGCTTCAGGTGCTGGTTTTAGGGAAAAGTTGCTTATTTAGGTGGGATAGTTTTTATGCATTTCTGTAAAATGTGCAATATTAGAAGATCAGATAATTGTTGCCTTCTTGCACAAACTAGTAAAAATAATAGCACTGAATGGGTTGTTTGCATCTTAGTGGTTACGGTATTTTTCTGTTTATAAAATGACACTTTCCCTTAAATTATTAGAGAAAAAATTGAGGGTCATTTTATACAGTGGACCCTCGACTTACGGAATTAATGCATATTGGAACAGTGGCTGCAGGTCGAAAAGTCTGTAGGTCGAGGCTCCTTTGACCTACAATGCGCTGAAAACCAATTAATCCGTAACCGGCCATTTTTGTTCCTTTTTTTCCTGGTCTGTAGGTCGATTCTCCAGCTGCAAGGTGAACCTAAATTTTGCAGCCAGAGAAGTCTGTAACTTGAAAAGTCTGTAAGTGGAGCCGTCTATAAGTCGAGGGTCCACTGTACATGGAAGGCAGCAGCAGGAGGCGGAAACTGAAGCAAAGAAGCAGCTGGGCCCGGCTGCCTCTCACGGTACCCATTGACTGCTCATGCCGCCGCCCGATCACTGCCTCCAGCAGTTGTCTCCTTGCGATTGGGTGGTGGTAGTGGCAGCAGTCAATGGATAGCAGCGAGAGGCGGCTGAGCTTGGCTGATTCTTTGCCTCAGGCTCAGCCTCCTGCTGCTGCCTCCACTGCTGGTTTTGGGCTCAGTGATCGTGCTTTTCCTTTGATCCCTGCTTTTCCCTTCCTTTTGCTAAGCCCAGGGTTTAGGAAGTGGTGGGGAAAGCAGTGGTCATTTTTTTCAAATTTGGGGTTAGAAAAGGGGGGTCATCTTATACATCCGGTTGTCTTATAAATGAAAAAATACGGTAATCAGCCTGTTGTGTTTGCTGTGTGTCTGGTTAGCTTCGGAAAGAGAAAAGACACCAGCTCGTGCAAAAACAGTTCTACTCTAGTGATGATTTGTGCAAATATAAAAAAACTGCAATTAAAAACATTTGACATCATAATCTTGTGTTGGGACAGGGTGTCTCAAGGCGTTTTGCCAAATGCTCACAATGCAGTCTTACTATAACAGCACAGCCATAGTCACAAAAAAAATCTCAGGAGCACATCCTTAGCTCTTACTAGGATAAAATTCGTTGACATCCCTTGATCGTGCCTTCCACTTTCCCACTGGAGTTCACTCCTGGACCAGCCCCCAGAATAGGAGTGCCAGGCATATTTTTGCCATCTCAAACACATATCGGGGACTCAGGGGAAGAGTAATGTAGTGGTCAGTCTTTGCCTCTAAGATGCAGTTTTCTGTAACTCCACTTTGTAAATTGCATCTAGGCTACTGTGTCTAGTTCTGGAAGGTAATTTTTAAGAATGACATTCTTACAACTTGAATGTATCTGATGGAAGACTTCAAAAGATCTGAATGTGTATGGATTAAAGAAGATTAAATAGAATCATGACCTACACTCATCAAATATATGAGCATGTGTCGTACAGAACAGTAGTTTGCAACTTTTGGTCCTCCGTATGTTTGAGACATTTGTACCAGAATCCCATGCTGTTGGCTATGCTACTTGGGAGCTGAAGTCCAGCATATCTAGAAGACAAACAAACTACTGATGTAGAAGATGAAACATATGTTCTTGGTAACATGTTGCTTTAGAGGGCAGGACTAGAACAAATGGGTAAAAAAAAACCCTCCAGGAAACAGTTTAAAAAATCCAGGCAAATAATAGAAGAAATGCCCTAATACTTGCTGAAATCCTGTTGTTCAAGTATACAAATGGTATAACTTTTGAAGGCAAATTACCATAAATTAAGAAATTTCTATAGACATTACCTGTTGCATGTTGAGCTGTGTGACTCAGCATGCAACAGTTAATATCTACAGAGATTTCTTAACTTAACTACAATTTGCTTCCAAAAGTTACACTGTTTGCGTAATTGTTCAAACAGGATTTCAGCCAATAAAGAGCTGTTTAACATAGAGGTTGGGTTTCTCTCATTGGAGGTGTTTAAAGTAGAAAACAGGAGACCATCTAACAAGGATGCTGTTTCTGCACTGAGCAGAGGACTGAAGTAATAGCCAGACAGCTTTGTCATTAGGGAAAGTAAGAAAACTGCCTCAGGCATCAGGAGCCAGGGGGCTTCCTGAATCCCACAGCTGTTCTTTTCTGTTGGGTAACAGATCTCTTTGTGTGTGTCACAAGCCCTGTCCTGCACCATGTAAAGAGATTCTGTCCCACTGCCAGTGTTGAAATATGATGCAACAGACAGTCCAGTCATATTCTGTATGTAGAAATGAGGGGCATCTTGTTGCTTTAGGAGCAAAATGTATTGGGTGGGTTCTAATAATATCCTTCAAATCTAAAACTCTAGATCCAAGGAAAGAGACATAGCTATGGCCTATGATACTGAATCTATTCAGAATATGCAACCCAAAGAACACATAGGTGAATTAATAGCAGCTGAGGAAGAACAGTAGTGAGATAATATGTTCTGGAGGCAACAACAAAAGTTCCACTACACAATTCTCGGCAGTGGCCAGTTGGGAAAATAAAAAGCAAGACTGCAACCTCTGTAAAATACTAAATTGGGGTCATTCCCTTTAAGGAGGCCACACTGGAAGATAAAGCACATGTGGTGCTCACTAGCTAAAGGATTTTATAAGAATGCAGCAGTAACAGACAATTGTTTAATAGGCAACAGATGGTCAGTTTTGTTTCAAAAGCCACTTTAACAACACTCCAATTTAAGCTGTGTATTTGCTAAGCAGTACAGTTACTTTAAAAGAGAAAGAAAGACTGACACAGAGAAGAATGGACATCAGGTTTAAAGCAAACATTACTCTAAGAAGCACACACCTTAAACATTTATTTTTACCTCTCTTTTGTTCAGTACTGACAAACATATATTTTTCTTTCCCAAGGCTGAGTTGAGCAGGATGGATTTGTTTTCCAAAACCCTGTTGACATTAAAATGAATAATTAAACAGATGAGCTCCCAGTTAATTTTTCCCATCCAGTTCCTGTTTATTCCATTTAATTGCTCATTACATCTTGAAGAGACATCTTTGCTGATGAAGAGGAGTGTCTTTCCCTGCCTCTTGAATCTTTGGGCAAAAGCAGGCACCTATGCATCCTTCTCTGTGAAACAAGGAAAATAGTCATAATATCATAAAATCCATGAAATGGACAGGACCCAATCACTCATCTAATCTAGCCCCTTATTCACTGCAGGATCTAGAAGGTGGCAGGCAGCCACAACATCATGGACAGGGGACCCAACCTCTGTTCCAGTCTCTCCTGCAAGGAAGAAGCCACTGCCTGGGTTTTGGTCTTGTTCCTTGTGAAAGAACTTGCAACCATTTAAAGAGCCTCCTCATGCTGAGCTGCAATGTGTCTCTCTAACCGTTGTCTCCCATTGGTTCCACTCTTGTCCTCTGGAGAACATTATATTTCAAGAACTAGGAGTTATGTTTAAGAAACAGCAATAATAACAATTACATTGCTGTTGGTCTACTGGAAGAAATATGGCATGCCCAGCCTTACAGCCCAGTTCTTTCTGTATTTTTACCCCAAAATAAGCCTCATACAATTCAGTGGGATTTACTCTCTAAGAATTATGTGTTCGATTGTAGCTGTTCTGTTATTTTTCATGGATCTACCTGCTCAGGGTATTTTGCCAGATAGATACTGAATTGCCTTTTCTGCAAGGTGCATGCCACATAAAGCACAATTATTCGTTGTAGTACAAGTGAGTGGAATGGTGAATTCAGCAGATACGAATCAAATCTCTGTTACTCACAGGGAGACCACACATAATTTCTCTTTTCTCTGACCCAGTTCTATATCTGTAAAGTGGGAATAGTTGGCATTTAGCTGGCATGTCAATTTAAAATAAAAGCTGGAAGAAATGTTGGGAAGGAACCCTTTGGTGTGCTTAAATGCTGCTTTCATATGGCTTTTATTTTGATTCAGAAATGATAGATGGTGGAAATAAAAGGAGGAGGAAGTAGAAGAAGAGCCTAAGAGCGCCTAAGGACAAAAGAGCTGTGAATGATGAAAAGATCCAATCCCTTCAACCTGCAGAACAGCCAGCTTGATACATCAAGATGTTTACACAATCGCAAGGATGAGGATCTCATCTTACTAATATTTATAGTACTACAATGAAAATAATGACACACCGCTTCTGGTTCCCTACCACCAGCACTATGGCCATTGCTGTTTCAGACTGGTGAGTTCTGGGAAAGAGCCCAAAGTAACTTGTCCAGGCTGTGCAGCTATTTATTACTAGTAGTGATGAGAGTGTAAGCCTGTAGATGAGAACAAATAGGGCACTAATCCACCTCAAGTCCAAACTACCCTGAGCAGGACCACTCCTGCCTGCTTTCTTACCGGAAGCAGAGGGACGAGAGCCTGCATGTGCTCCCTTCTTCCTGAACTCTGAGTCTCCTGGGTGAGAGTAGAACCTTTTGAACGTGGAAGCAAGATAAAGTTTTCTGTTTAATCAGCTGAATTGCACAGCAAATAAATGAATGCAGTATTTTCTGTTCAAGTATCATCTGGAGACTCACTGCTTGTTACTCATGGGTGCACACACATACCGGTACACACACACACACACTCTCTCTCTCTCTCTCCCTCTCCCTTTCATGTTTTCCCTTTGCTAGATTCTGGTAAATTTCAAATGGGATCTGGTCTTGATTTCCATCCTAGATTTTTGCAGAATGATATGTACAGGACATGACTGCGGCGGAGAAATATCATTGAGCATCGCTTATGCATACCCATTCACTTTCTAAGCAGCTGTGAGTACACTTCCCATTGGTCAGTGGGACGAGGGAATAGCTGAGGAGTGATGCTGTGCTGATCCTTCTCTCTCCCCACCCCCCGCTTGGCTTTATGTGGTTTTCCTGTAACCTAAATGTCATACGGCTAAGAAAAGCTTTCCATTCCATTAAGAAAGGCTTGTGACTCTGAGACACTAAAGCCATGGGCATACATAGTACAGAGAAAATGCCGCCTGCCCACTTGAATGAATCCAAGTAGCTTGGGCAGATCTGCTAGCCCGAACACAAGAGCATCAGAAGTAGCAGTGATCTGAAGAAAGGAAGGTAGGGTGGGGATGGGAGCAGTCTTTTCCCTTGGCTTCCTCCACCTCTTGTTTCTCTTTCTGTGGCATGCCAGGCTGAAAAGAGAAGGTTGTGGTTTTTTAAGCATTCAATGTATGTGTGGGGAGTGTGTGACAGGAGACAGTAGCTCAATGTGATGGTGCTTTGCTTCCCATCACAGGCAGGAGATAAACAAACCACCTCCCAAAAGCCTTCTTGCCCCAAGAACCCTCCCGAAAGGGAGTAGATTTCCCAGCAAGAATTTCCACTTATTTCCTCATTCAATTCAGGGGTGCTACATCATTTCATTGAGGAGAATAGGGAGATAAAGAGGTTGCACATGTACGACTGCTAGTGTGCTGGAGACTTCACTCACTACAAGAGATCTAGGGAAGAGCTAGGTTGCGTCTGACTTGGGAAATGACTAGCTCTCCTTACACTTTTGGATTGCAGATTCCATGATCTCTTCACTACACTTGGAGGCCACCGGGTTTGCCAAGTTAGTAATATCTCATTTCCTGAGATTTCAGGGTCATACTTGAAACCACCAGGTAGGCTCTTGTGATGCCACAGGGACAGGCCAGACAGGGTTGAGAGGAGGCAGAACTCCCTCTGGACCTATTGACTATGAAAACATGTGCAAAATATTGCATTCTCTGCCTTGCTTCAAATTGCTTAATTCACCCAAGTACAGGTGTTCACCGGTACTCTGTTCAAGTCCCTGGGTTTTTTTTTTAATGGACCAGTTTTGCACAAGGACAAAACACATCTGAACAGCTTTGCCTGGCGCCAGCTGGGAGCAGACAATGAAGTGTGTCCATGTAGTAAAGCAGCCTCACATACACAAACCACATTTTTCTTCATTCTGCACCACTTGCACTGAGACTTGTTTCTCTGCCTGAAGATCTAAGGATGTATAGTACTTCCCTGAGACCTCAGGTGTGCCCCGAATCCTGCCAACCTGAGGATTCATACATTTCCCACCCTTATTCTACAGGCCTGACGTAAGGAGAGATAACTTCTAGCTTACCCTATAATTGGAATTATTATGGTTGGTGGGCTTTTGACTGTCATTAGTATTGCTTAGCAACTTTTTTCTTTCCAAGCAAGTTATTCCAGTAAAGCAATTAGAGGCTTTCTCAGAAGATGTCAGAGGGAGAACATTATTCTTTTGGACTCCAGAAGAAGTTCACTCTTGCTTTGTCTCAGAGAAATCCGGTCCCCACCCTTTGACCGTTATGTTTCCAAGTTCAACTGCAGCAGGGAAGAGAAGACAAGCAAACAAATCTTATTCTTGACCTTACTCATTGCCAAAACTTTAAAAAAAAACACCACACAAATAAATAGAAAAAGCAGTACTCCAACATTCACTTAAAAACCATTGCTAGGATTCTTCCTCAGAGCAGCTGATTTAACCAGATAAGTGAAGAAGTTACCATGCTTACTCTGGGCCTTGTAAGCTCAGCACACATCCCAGGTAGTCGGCAGTACGCCGTCCTTCGGGAAGAAATGGAGGAAGCCAAAGATAGGAGAGAAACAGACACAAAGTGTGATGAAACAGCAGCAAGTATAGGTCATGTAAAATCTGTAGTATCATAATGTCACAATACAGTGGGGTCTTGACTTAAGAACTTAATCTGTATTGGAAGGCGGTTCTCAAGTCAAAAAGTCTGTAGGTCAAGTCTCCATTGACCTACAGTGCATTGAAAACCAATTAATCCCGCAACAGGCCGTTTTTGTTCCATTTTGTTTTTTTTCTGGTCTGTAAGTCAATTCTCAGGCTGCAAGTCAAACCTAAATTTTGCAGCCAGAGAAGTCTGCAACTCAAAAAGTCTGTAAGTCAAGCCATCTGTAAGTCAAGGGTCCACTGTATAGCACAATATAGCACCATTTCTCCTGAAGCAATCTCTCCTAAAGCAATCCTTCTGTCCCTGCAGGAATCGCTCCAGCCCATTTCCAGATAAGAGCAGCTCTGTCACTGGACCAAAAAGGTCCAGCTTGGGCATGGATCAGGGTTGGGCCATCTAATATTACTGCATTTAGTAACTGAGGGTCTAGTGTATGCTATATAAAGCTTAAATGTGTTACACAGTATATAATGCACCGTTTTTCTTTCATCACTTTTTCTGTGGCTACTCCCAGATTATGGAACTCTCCTTCTCAGGAGGGTCAGCTGGCCCCTTCCCTCCCTTCCTTCCACTGGCAATTGAAGGCCTCCATCTTTAGAGAGGCTTTGGAGAAGTAAGTGAGCAGCTGAGATGAGGAGGTTTAGTGGGCTAAGACTTTATTTTATTATTTTTAAATAGTATTTCTGAAATACTTTATGCTATAGTTCTTAAGTTTCAATTAGTATGTTTTTTTCATTATTTGTGATTTTAAATAATTGTTTGTAACGGGAGAAAGATGGAGGTAGAAATTCAAAGTAATAAGATATGCCTTAAATATTTGTTTATAAATCTCTGCTTGCAATCTTGCCCCCTCCATTTGTATTTCTCATTTGCCCGGAGAGTCATCTACTTTCTTCTGAGTGGAAAACCAAGTACAGTAGGAAATAAGCACATATGTCTTTTCTTTGTCATCTATTGTTTTGCCATATCCACTGAACAGTTGACCCACTATTTCTTTTCTCTGTTTCTTGCTATGCATACACCTGAATAATGTTTTTGTTGGTTTTAGTTATCTCTTGCCAAACTCAGCTTTTGCCTTACTAACGTCATCTCTGCAATTCTTTGCTACTTGTCTGTACTCCTCCTTTGTGGATTGACCTTCCTTCCACTTTTTATGTGTATCCCTTTTGTTTTCCAGTCCTCTTTGAGCTTTTTGTGAAACCACTCTGGTCTTTCTCCTCTTCCACCTTTTGCTCTTGTTGAATATGTTTGTAGGTATGCCTTTAGAATTTCCCTTTGTAGAAACTCCCACCCATCTCAGAGTCCTTTTCTTGTTAGGATCTCTTGCCATAGGACCTTACTTACGCTTTGGAGTTTAGTAAAACTGGCTTTCTTAAAACCCAGCATACAACATTGGCTACACTCAGTGTTTGATCCCTTTGAATTCAAGAACTCAACTATAACATGGCCACTTTTTTCCAAAATTCCCTTTACTGCCACTTCAACCATTATGTCATCTCTGTTGGTTAGAATCAAGTCCAGAATAGCTTTTTTTTTTTAAGTTTTTCCTCCACAATTTCTTGGAGAAAATTATCAGCAACATAAACCATACTGTCCATGTGATTCAAAGCACATTATTTTTAAAGACGAATGCTTTGTTTTGGTGCAAATACTGTTGGTATAAACTTAATGTAACAGATGAAGCTTCCTTTAATCATACAGTTTTCTTTTTAAACTTTACCCATGTTCTGTAAGTAATCATAGCAATATGTAATAGCTAGAACAAAATGTCCTTATAGTACACCAACCATGTAAGAATCGTCACAACTTGTCCTGATGTGGTTCAGAGACTCTTGGGACAATCCACAAATTGTAAAAGGAGCAAGGATTACAAAGACTGATGCATCTTGGTTTCAGTACCTGTGCTTCACCATGAGAGCTTCTTTCCCAATCAGACAAATCTGCAAGTTTGGCTTCCATAGGTTTGTTTCAAAGAAAATTACTATTCATGAGGAACATGTTATTCCTTTTTAATTGTTCTCATTTTCACCAGCTGATTCTCATCAGAACATACCCAGACTTTCCCTTGTAGCAGTTTCTAAGGGGTTTGCTACCGCTGGCCCATCCTAACTGCTCTGAGATTTTCCAACTCTACTGTTCCATCCTTTAAGCCAAAAGAAATACATATGACATTAAAAAGAAGGAAACTGGTTACTACCCTTTGTCTGTGGTCCAATCTCCTGCTATGAATCTATCAGTAGAGTGGGAAATGATGGCATTGAAAAGGTAAGGTGGGGATCCTTGAGGCTTGAAAAGTGTTCCAAGTTGCAACACATTTCTTGATGCTTGGACTATTCCATAGAATCTTAGAAATGATTCAACTAAGTTTTTCAAAATGTTTGTGTTTCAAACAGTTGTTTAGTAATTTAGTAAGTCATTTGACACTTGTCTCAGAGGTTCCAGAAAGATTAGTAATCAAATAGTATAGCCTAAGGTTTCTCGCTCCCTTGTTTATGCTGCTTCTCTAAGGACCTGAGTCAAAGTCAAAGGACATACTAAGGAAAATGTGTATGACCTGCTACTACAATATTTTTCTTCTAGACACACAATCCCTTCAGAGCTCTGTGCCTCAGCAAAGTTCATATTTATCTCCTGGTTGCCAATCAGAAAGCAAAATCAAGCTAATTGCAACATGTGGAGTGAGACAAGGATAAACAGACATCTTTTATTATCTTTTAAAGGATCTCTAGTTCCAATTATGTGCAAACTGCATCATCTGGTTTGAGTCTCAGTCTGGTTTCAAGGGAGACTGGAAATGTGGAATGGCTTAATTAGGTGAAATTCTATATAGAACCTTTAAAAATCTCAGCCTCCTGCACTGGCTGCTGACACATCAGCCTGTACTGCTAATCAACAAAACTCTGGACTCAGGTTTATGCTTTGTCATACATCTCTTTGTATGATGCAACCGAGTTCAGTTTCTCTCTCTCTCTTTCTTTCCTCCCCCCAATCTCTTTTGGCTAGGAGCTTATACCATATAATACTTAGATCAGCAGCATCCAGGACTGGGTTCAATATTTGGAGTATATTACCATTCTTTTCTCTTAAGATGGGGCTGGAGCCCCATCCAGGGAAACTTTGGACTTCAGTTCAGATGCTTGAGTAGTGGTTCCCCCTTCTGCACCATCTACACATATTTGGACAACATGATTTGGAGTAACAACAGTATTTATTTGATTTAATAGACAAGATTAATAACTTTGTCAAAACTACATGTATATCCTCAATTACAAATCCCCCATCTATTTTCAGGGCCTAAATATCACCAACAAAGATCTGTTGTTTGCCTTCACTCAAAGTTAATTCACTGATGCAGCCAACGAGTAGGGCTGTTTTGATTCTACAAGATACCTTGATGAGATTTTTTTTAAAAATCCAAACCCAGACTCTTCAACAAAGAGAGATAATTTTTCCTCACTCTGACAAAATATATGCAAAATGTTTCTACCTTCTCTTTTCCTTTAAAAAGCAAGTATAAACATGCAAAAGTCATAGAAGGACTTTCTACAATTGGCAAGAAAGAAGCAAGCAACCTATCAAGTGCTTCAAATTCTTAAACAAATTTGGACTAGGCAGAACGAGCAATTTTGCACAGAAGATCATTCTCACCCAAACAAAACATTGTGAGTGCGCAGAAACCTTTAATCATCTTTGCTGATAAGCCGAAAGCTGCAATTCCTTGTCAACATGGACATGTGCAAACATAGTGTGCAGAGATGATCACCTCTAGTTAATTTCAACCACAAAGAATCCCCTTTTCCCCTCAGGCTGCTTTAAGTATTGGGGCTGTTTGTTCTCAGTCACTGAATAAAGGTAACAAGTGCCTCCTTTAGAGTTTGAATTACAAAGTCCTAAGTAATTAAAACATAAGCATAATTGTGGCATGTTCGGTTTTAGTCCCACCTAAATCCATGTAATATTTTTGGAAACGGCATCTAGTTCTGTTCAGTTTTTGGGGATGGTCCAGGAGATTCTGTGTGATTTCTCTGGAGCGGTTTAACCAAATGTGGGAACTGGCTTTCAAGTTAGGCTGACTGTTTCTTTTTGGAGGGGGGGGGCAGAAAAAGGCAAGCCCTTCCTTGCAAATGGAGAAGAAACCTCTTGAACCCTGTGTCAAATCCACAGAGTGAGTTTAAATACTGAGGGTGGGTTAATGTATGTTTGATCACTACCACTTGTAGCTGAGCAAAGTAACCAGATCGCTTGCTTCAGCTGTGTTAAGATCTTCACAGCAGCCAGGAAAGAACGATTTCTCTCTCTTCACCACAAATGTGCAGTCCTGTAGAATTGGCCAGGTGCTTTATAGAGGCTTACTGTCTTCCTCCGAGGCATAAGGAATTGGCTGTAGCCACAGGAAGGATAACAGACGAGCTGGACCAATAGCTTACTCTAGGATGGAAAAGCCAAGGTTTGGTATAGGGTAGGTTCCCACATTTTGTCATTAAAATGGCTTCAAGTGTATTTTGATAAATTTACTGATCCCACAAAATCAGTTTAGGGGAAACAGCCCTTCCTTTCGCCTGGCTTACCCCCAAGAAGCCTGCAGCAAGCCAAGCGAATGACCTCAAACATCCCAAATCCCCAGGCTGGACTTTCCAGAGTTCATTTCTTTCTTAACCACAAGGCCAGGCTGCATCCATTCCCCAGGAGGAGGCGATATATGAAGGATTAAACTAAACCAAACCAGGTTCTGATGGCTTGAGATGTCTCTACAGCAATGGAGGAAGGTCTCTGTTTACTTTTCCAGGTCATCTTTAAGTGTTCCTGGTTTTAAAATGTGAAAATTGTGTGACTTGGACTGCTGGATTGCTAATATTCTTCCCTCTGCTTCCTCTTTTTGCCCTTGATATTTAAAATCAACTGAATCACAGAATACCTGGGATGGAGGTGCTTTAAAATAAGAATAGGGTGGGCGTGCACATTTTGGGTAACAGTTGCATGATTTGCAGTGTTGAATGTTTCTGCCATATTTCCAGTTGTTTTTGTGGATTCTTCACTGGATTCTAGCCCTGCTCAGATAACATATAGATTCATAAGGGCTGGGGGAGAAGGCCAGGATTGTGTTCTCTTGCTCTGCTATTGTCTGAATTCTTCAGACAATGTGAAAGACAAAATTTTAATTCCAAACCGAGAACCACAAATAGTTCAGTTATAAAATCTAAATAAATAGGAAACAAAAGGTCACCAAACATGGCATGACAACAATAGGCATATATTTACTGTTCAATGCATTTCAGCCTCTTTTAACTACAATTGTCCTTCATCTGATAAATTCTAAACAGAGAGGTTTGCTTATTTGAACAGCAATTTTCCACTTCTGGTAAGAAGTATCTCATGTAAAATGATTTTTTTTCTCATGAAGCCAGCTTCCCATATTGAGAGCAAACAGGAAAAGAGAGCCAACTTTTCATTTGGATTCATGAATTCATGTCAACGCTCTGATTCCTTATTTTTGACAAAATTTTCAAACAAAAATTCCATGTAGCACAAAAGTGGCATGCTACCAATTCTTTTCCATGCTCTGAATGTCATGGGCATCCTTTATGCCCCAGACTTATTTATTTATTTATTTATTTTATATCCCACCCATCTAGACCGAAGTCTACTCTGGGCTGCTTAGCAAAAAGCTGTGCAATTCTTAATCCTCAAATAAGACAGTCACTTAATCATTCCCCCCACCCAAAAGAGAAAACGTATCACTAATAGGAAGTGCAAATAAAACAATACAAATACTTTTATATGGCAGATACACATTTAGAAATAATTATGCAATAGAAACTAAAGTGCAAGATGTTACACCATAGTAATGAAAGTGACTTGTATCCTGTCCTGCAGATGGACAATCAAGATGCAGGCTCTCTTTTTAATGGTTTTCTATCTCTGAACCAAACCTAGACTAAACAGTCCTACAAACAGAGAATGCTTTCAGACAGATGGCTGTCCTTTGTGAATTAGGGCATATGGCCACCATATCAGTCCAAAAAGTGTCATTGAGAAGAGCTGTGCTTGGTGTTAGATCCTTACCTCTCAACTATAGTCAACACCCTGTTTTGTCCTCTTGTCAACTGTCTTGTTTCCAAACAATGCTTGCAGTTTCTAACTTCTTTGTGTATTTCTGGGTTTCTGTGGGATTGGTGGCATTCAGCTGGATGCATTCCAGGACCACATAATGTTCTGGAACAAATGTAGGCTCATGAAAATGTCTTTAAGCATGTCAGATGGGCCTTATCCCTGACATAGATCATGTCATATGTTCATAAAATATTAGTTTGGATTTCTTTACATCAAATTATTCTGATTTGCCTTCAATATCTGATCCCAGATTTTGCAGATTATTAGGAAAAAGTGTGCCACTGTTTTTTCCCCTGAATGAGCAAGTTCTCCAGAAGCTTGAGATAAAGTATGTTCCCAATATTAGAAAGGCGAAGAGATAACACATAAAATTATTATGCTACTAGTGCAACCAAATCGATTTCCTTTCTTATCCAGAAGTAGAGTTGGACTATTCATATTCTTATCCCTGGGGATACGAATATGAATATTGGAACCACGGCTTTCATGGAGATCCAGCCCCTCTCCCCAAACCAACTGGTCCACTCACTGGTTGCTGAGCAGCACATGTGGCCATCATATGCATTGTCGCACCAACTGCAGAAGCAGCCGAGCTGGTGCTTCCCTGTCTCCCTGTTAAGCCAACCACTCTGGCGAGGAGGCGGGATGAAAAGTCTTCCCGCTTAGCTGTTGAGTGGTCGGCTGTGCAGGGAGGTGCCAGACATGCTGCTTTCATGATTGGTGCAATGACATAGACAATGGGCACACACACTGTGTGACAACCAGTGAGTGGACCAGCTGATTCGGAGGGGGAGGGGCTGGATCTCCAAAGCACCTGTGGTGCCCATATTTGTATTAGTTTCCCCATGGAAAGGTTACACACATAGAAACATATTTCCATGTAGTTGGGAACATTCTGAAAAGCAGCATCTTAGATCATTCATACCATGTCATTAACACAAAATTTATGGGGCATGTGCAGGCTGGAAGCATGAACAATATGTGATCTTGCTGCCCTTTCTATTCATTCATGGGATGTAGCTACAGCATATGAATTACTGATGGACAAACTTTTATTGGTTTGTTTCACAATCCAATTTCTTCTTCCCAGATTTTATTTTTTAAAGAACCCTTTTTAATAAAGACATACCTTTGGATCTTTTTTAAAAAACTCTTTCTGGAATGGATGAATACATCATTCTTGGTTTCTTTTAATTTCCCATTTTGCCAACTTTATATTCATTCCATCCGATTTCTGCATGAGTTTTTATTTTTTTAAAAAAAAGGTCTACACAAAAAAGGATATGCCTATTTGTACACACTTATATTAATATATACATTTTTGTACACAAAGTGTATGCATTGTATTATTCATTTTCCTTATATTTTATTTTCAGAGATACATCCATTCCCTTAGATAAACATTTTGTAGGCATTTCATATTGGGGACATTAGGGCAAGACTAAAGAAAACATGAGGGTGAAAGAGGAGAGTGCAAAAAACGGTCTGAAGCTCAACATCAAAAAATCTAAGATCATGGCCACTGGTCCCATCACCTCCTGGGAAATAGAAGGGGAAGATATGGAGGCAGTGACAGATTTTATTTTCTTGGGCTCCATGATCACTGCAGATGGAGACAGCAGCCACGAGATTAAAAGACGCTTGCTTCTTGGGAGGAAAGCGATGACAAACCTTGATAGCATCCTAAAAAGCAGAGACATCACCTTGCCATGAAAGTCTGCATAGTCAAAGCTATGGTTTTTCCTGTAGTGATGTATGGAAGTGAGAGCTGGATGATAAAGAAAGCTGACCGCCGAAGAATTGATGCTTTTGAATCGTGGTGTTGGAGGAGGCTCTTGAGCAGGGGTTTTAAATTCAATTTACCTGGGGACCGCTAGAGGCAGAGTCTGGGTGAGGCTGGGCCGCATCAGAGTTTCTGCCAAGCGGAGCAAGAGCCCGAGGAAGCCGCCCAGCAGTTTCCTTAGCCGACAGACAGGTGGCAGGCTGCAGTTCTGGATGGAGGGTGCAAGCGGTGCTGTCTTGGGAGAGAGCCGGCGAGCGAGGCAAGGCTTTTTTTTAACTCTTGACAGCAGAGGATGTGTGGGTGCTTTGGGGGCACAGGCAAGGCGAGGGCCACAAACTATCATCTGGGGGGCCGCAAATGGCCCCTGGGCCGCATGTTTGAGACCCCTGCTCATGAGAGTCCCCTGGACTGCAAGGAGAACTAACCTATCAATTCTAAAGGAAATCAACCCTGAGTGCTCACTGGAAGGACAGATCCTGAAGCTGAGGCTCCAATACTTTGGTCATCTCATGAGAAGAGAAGACTCCCTGGAAAAGACCTTGATGTTAGGAAAGTGTGAAGGCAAGAGGAGAAGGGGACAACAGAGGATGAGATGGTTGGACAGTGTCATCGAAGCTACAAGAATTAATTTGACACAACTCCGGGAGGCAGTGGAAGATAGGAGGGCCTGGCGTGCTCTGGTCCATGGGGTCACAAAGAGTCGGACACGACTAAACGACTAAACAATGACAAAAGAAAACATGAATACCAAACATTGAGTTTTGATTTACACATTGGTTTAGGATTGGTGATAAGGCAAGTTTGGGTTAAAATATGAACCAAACAATTTCTCTCCTTTTATGCCAGTTTCCTTACCATCTTCCTGAGGTGGGGGGAGGGTGGAATTCTCTATTTATATGCTTTATTTATTTATTGAGCTAGCTGGATAGTTCAGTGGTTTAGGTATCTGGCTCTGGAGCCAAGGGCAGGGAGTTCAATTCTTCACTATGCCTCCAGGAAGAAAGCCAGTGTAGTCTTCAGCAAGCTGCACAATCACTTCTGAGTATTCTCAACCTGGAAAACCCTGAAAAGAACTGACTTGATGGCAACCCTTTTCATTATTAATGATAATAATAATGATAATGATACTATTAATAATAATACCATTTACCATTTTACCATTTTAAAATGGTAAATAGGAAAGCCAATTAGATTTGCATAAGCCTGGGAGGCAGGAAAGTTTTAAGGGTCAGATCATACTTTTGCACTATTAAAGAGCAGGCCGGGTAGGTGGGGCTCGTCAGCCATGGAAGGCAGCCCATCTAGGAGAAGGAAAACTCTGATTTCAAACCTCCACTGCCTTGTGGCTATATCCACTCATGGAAAAGGCTTCAGGAGTTAACCTCGAAGCAAAATCCGGAGCTGGAGTCCCCAAGGCAGCTCATGTCGTTCTGCCAACTCCTGCGACGTCGCTGGAACCAGTTGTATTGGCTCTTGCCTTTCCATTGGACCATTTCAGCAATGTGGAGAGGGGGGATCTGCTGCTTGGGTAACAGCCTATCCTCCATATTACCTTACCCGGGCTTCATGCTCTGGAGAGGACACTCCTCAATTCAGAGCATGTCACCATAGTCTCTCGAGACTGAAGGATGCCTATGAATAATAATACTATTAATAATAATATTTATTATTTATTTATCACTTTTATGCCCACCAGGGGTCCCAAAATGATGTACAATAAAATAGTTTAAAACACTGATTTTTTTTAAAAAAGATCCCGAGCATTTTAAAAAAAAAGAAATATGAAGTGAAATGCCAAATTTAAACATGAAAGTTGATGCCAAACAATACAATCCTGCTCACTTTTCAGAAGTTCAACAAGGATACAGGTAGAAAAAACTCCCCTTGGAAAGGGAGGACTACATCTGGGGGGCTTCCATAGAGAAGGCCCTAGCTGATATCTAGTAATAAGTCACAACTGGAACAGGCCCACTGAATCAGTGGGAATTTCGTGAGTCAGCTTCTCCATACGTTCTGCTAGGTCAAA
This sequence comes from Pogona vitticeps, assembly GCF_051106095.1. Lineage (NCBI taxonomy): Eukaryota > Metazoa > Chordata > Lepidosauria > Squamata > Agamidae > Pogona > Pogona vitticeps. The sequence goes on along the minus strand of NC_135783.1, from coordinate 240,210,099 downwards.
TGGGCTTACTCTAGCCACAACTTCCTCCTGGATTTCAGCCCTTGCCATGTTTGGCCTCTGACCTACTCCTTTCAGGTGGTACAATTTGCAATAGGGGCTCTCAAATTCTCCGCAGGCACATACACTTATCATTGAGAAGAGAGAAGGGAAACCTGGCAGGAGGGACCAGCTGTTGAAAACAAGAAGCCTTACTGTCTATCCTTAAATGGATACTGTACATCATGGAGATCTTTTGGATGTTTAATGAACTGACTTTGGGGGTCTAAATGTCTCAACAACCATCATATTATACTCAAATAGGGCAAATTGTCCATAACAAGAGACTGACTTTTTGTGATTAAAGTTGCCAAAACCCATGGCTCTGCTAAGCCATAGATCCCTGCTTATGTCCAGGCTGGAGATGGCAACACCGTCTGCAGAGCAAGCGGCTGGAGATACATGAGCTGTTCTGAGACGTCTAGTTTATTTTAGATTGAGACACATACAGTAGATGTCCACATAATCTAAACCTTTATCTTGGAGGAGGGCTGACCATGTTTTTGATTTTTTTTTGCCAAAGTGCTGAGTCGGTAGCCTGACAGGAAGGACTGAGGGAGCACTTGCCGAAGGCAACAGGAACCCTCCAGGATAAACCATGGGATGTCCGTTAACAAGCCAAAGGAGAAAGCAACATTTAAAAGTATGGTAGAGTGACTGGAAGAAGTCCAGATAATATTTGGCTTAAGGCATCCAGGATTATACTTTTGCCCTTACATAAAACTCAGTAGCAATCTTAATGGCTAAGCGGTCGGAATTGCGGTTGTACATTTCATCCAATTTAGACATATTTACTATTGTATCCTGCAGCGTATGAATGATAATACAAGAAACTTCTGGAAAACCACATGGTGCTGGAGAAGATACAGACTCATTCCTGTGATGGAAAATGCTAGAGTGAGATGTGAAGTGATCCCCTGGGCGCTGCTGTTTCTGGGAAAGGCAGCCCCAAGCCATATGGCTGGTGCAAGAAACGGAGGATGGGAGAGATGTACAATGTTGTAGAAAGCTTTGGGGATGAATTAAATTACATAGGACAGCTTGAGTGATGCATAACTGTCTTTGCAGGAGGAAAAAAAGGAAGTGTTGCTAAACATTGACATAAATAAAGCAATGTAAAGCCCGGATTTTTCATATACCATTGAAGTGGGGTCATTGGCCTTTGCTTTGAGAGCTATGTTCTTGGCAAGTGATATTTCAAAAGGTAGTTACATTCCCCGTACAGTGCAAACAGCTGTTGGTAATTGGTTTGACAGACTGCTGTGCTTACCAAATGACTACCTTGCTGCTACCTAACAGATCTGCAGTCCCTGACTAGCAGGGTTGGAACACAGATCTTCAGGAATATTGAGGGTTCTCTTTCTTCTCCCTGGTTGTGCTTCTGTGCAATATGTTTCTTGCTGCTAGACTGGCAAGTGAGGCCAGAAACAGAACATCAAAAGTAATGGGTGGGTGGGGGCAACAAGGACATGAAGGCATTAGCCAAAACCACATTGAGCATAGTCCACCTATGCCATGGGAATTATGTCATTGTCAGAAGCAACTGCCATTGATTAAAGCCTTCCTTCCCAATTTCAAAGTACACACAGCTTCTTCTTCTTCATGGTCTCTGTGAATGCACACTAATGGGTTTTATCTGCACCTGTGCAGAGGTTTCCAGAATCTTCTAGTGTTTAACACTGTTTGCTAGGATTGTCCCACCAGTACACGTGGTCCGCTCATCCTGGCAAGTGCCTCAGTTCCTTTTTGCCACTGCTGAGGTTTCTTCTTTTCGATGAGCTCTGTTCACTATTGCATCAAAAAGGAATCTGTGAGAGACTTTGTGCCTTTTTCTCCTCTCCACTGCCCCCCTTTCCCCCTGTTTTTCATCCTCCTTATCCATTTTCATAGTCTATGGTCTCTTCTGGGCCTTTCAAAAGATGCACTTCATGTACCAGTAAAATTCCCCTGACCGACGGCCAAGACACTTGCCCCTTCTGCCTCGGTGAGGACCACCAGCCAGCTTCTTGCCCTATTTGCAAGAAATTTACTAAGCAGGCCCTTAAACTGAGACAGCAGCGTCTCCGTTCCTACTTGTGGGAACGTTCTCTTCGCCCTTCACTGAATATGGAATCGGTACAGCCACCACCACCTCCATTACCATCTCCGAACATGTCTGTGGCTTCCTCGGTGAAATCCAAATCCAAGGCTAAACTGCCTGCCAAAGTCTGGTGGTTCGACACCCAAACCTACACCAGTACTAAAATCTCCCTCGGTACCGGAACAGCAACCGAAACTGAAAAAATCCAAAAAGTCATCTTCTGCGACATGGATCATGAAATATCACAAAGACAAACCAGTCTCTCTGGTACCATTTCATGAGCACCAGACTATCTTCCTTGATTCCGTCTTGGTAGACGATGATGATTATATACCTCCACCATTGGGACAACCAACATCACCTCTGTTGGCACAGTCCCCATCTTCCGGCAATACGTTGGCTGACATTATTGTGCTTCCAAAATATGACCAATCGAGCCCTTCAGGTTGCTCCATGTCTGTGTGTCAGTCGGATTCAGCATCTACTTTGCCTGATCCACAACTACTGCACAAGCGGTCGAGGAAGACACATCATGCACCAGAAACTGGTCACTTGGATGTCGATGTCCCTCACCATGACGGATCGACAGGACTTCTTGCATTGCATGATCCTTGTATGCGATACTGTCATCCTAAAAGGGTTAAGCTATATGAGCTGCCCACTTATTATCAAATGCCATCATCACGATATCGACACCACCAATACCACTACGGATATCCTGATATGGAAGTTTACATTGAACATAAACGACCTCGATACGCTTACTATTATTCTGATTCTGATTCTGACTCACTTCGGTACTGTCCTCTATATCAGCATTCCACTTCTGATGACTCCCCAGTCCCCCCACCAGTACCGAAGCACTGTAAATTGTCTCACAAAAGGAAACAGGTCTTGACACAGGTCCTGCCTCAACCATCGATACTGAAACACTCTAAACCATCTACAACGCTTGCGGTACCACAGGAGGCCACATCATTGGTACAGGCTACTACCACTTATGCTGGCTTTTCCCCGATACCACACCAGATTACACGATCCCATTGTTCTCACCCCGCGAAGGCTCAACATACTGCTCCTCGAACTTCACTTACCAAAGGAAAATTCCCAAGTCAAAACCTGTACAAACTGCAACATTAGATGATGAACCCTCTGCATCTCAAACCTTGTCGTCTCCATCCTCTGATACTGATACCTCAGATTCCTTTCTACCCCCTGAGTCACCACCGAATTTGCCAACTCTGGACTCTGATGTTGCAGATACCTTCTCCGTCGGAGGATTTTTCATTTTACTCACAACTGGTTCTACACATTGCTGAGGCAATGGACTTAGATGTTCAACAAGCAGTACAGTCTGAGTCTGACAAAGTCTATGAGGATATTAACAAAGACCAGACCGCCCACTTTGTATGGGGCTTATTCCATCTCTTCTTAAACTGATTAAGCAAACATGGGCTAAGCCATCCTCGGTCCAACAGATCTCGAGATGAGTCGAGAACCTATATAAAACTCATGTTAACAATACAGACTTCCTTTCCAATTATCCACCCCCAAATTCAGTTATAGTAGACGCAATTCAGAATAGAGCTAGAAATCGCTCTGATGCAACAACAAACAATAAAGAAGGCAGGAAACTTGATATTATTGGGTGCAGGGTATACTCTCTGGCTTCTTCACACTGCAAACTACCTTGCAGCCATGGGAGCATACCACGGGTTCTTATGGAATAAGGCACTCCCTTCACTCCAATCAGCTCACAAACTGAGAGGCCTGGCCGTTCATCAGGAAGGCTTTTATTTCGACCACTCTAGGCGACTTACAACATAAGGATAACAAGTTCTAAAAAAATTTATAACAATTAATTAATTAAATGATTCTATAAGATGGGAAAAATAAAAATAAATCAAATAAAGAGAGAGAGAAAAGGAAAGAGGACAGGAAATAACTGGAAGGTTCTTTACCTCACCAAGAGCAGATCACGGCTAGACATATCGTAGAGGCTGCCTCAGGACACATGGCCACCATTGTCACCCTTAGAAGGCATGCCTCGTTATGCTCTGCACATATTTCTGATGATTCCAGCATCAGAAGTGCAAGGAATTGAATCCCTAGGCACTTTACAAGGCTATGGCAGGGGTGGGGGGTGAAGATGGATGTGAATCTGCTCATAAATTTCTGGGTGGCTCACAGTACATCAGTAAGGATTTCTATCTCACAGATGTTTTGCAATATAGCAGCAACAATGTGATCCCTGATTATACTGCTGAAATGAAGGGCTCTCTGAATGGAATCTAGTCTGAAAGTCCTACGGACTCCATGCAAAAGAAATCCCTAGGGTCAGCAATTTTTAAGATCCAAATGTACGTCCTTTATACCAGGCTCCCATAGGCACATTTGGTGTTTGTTTGTTTTTTTAATTTAAAAATGATGTAGATCCCAAAAACTTGATGTCTGCCCTCTCCAACAAAGTTGCCCTGGGACTGCTTAGTATCAACTCAGGTGATTAAGTGGTCCCAGCGCAACTTTGTTGTCCCATAATTTGTTCCGGAATGAATGAATTACTGTTAACGAATTATATTTGTCATGTATCGCAAATATTTTATACAGTGCAATGACTGATTATTAAAAGCAGTGTCAGCAAATGCAAAGTAGAACAGAATACGATATTAGCATAGATAACTGGGCCATCTAGAAGTGAATATTAAAGTTCTTTTAGTAAATATGCAGGCACTTCTTTCATGCACATATATCTGTGCCCTCCAGTGAAGAACACTATACTATTGAGTTGAACAGAAAAGAACTTTGCTTTGGTGACCTGGAAGGAAGAAGTAAGTAAGTAAGTTGTGTGGTCCTAACACATATTCTGAAATATTGTCAACGGTGGACAATGCCTGTGTTAGGCCACTAAAATCTGTCAAATGGGCAAGCTCTCCAGTCTTATGGGATTCTTATCAGACTGAACTGTATAATGACCAATCTGATTATGAACCCTGCAAGATTCGAAAAACTGCCTGTTTGTGAGATTTTGGTGGCCTCATCAAGCTATTGCTCACTTTTGCTTTCACGCTCTTGGGGATTCCTTATGCACAGCAGAGGACCAGAGCTTAGAAAAGTTATTTTTGCCATGTTGGCTGAGGGATTCTGGGAGTTTTTATTCCCCCCCCCCCAAAAAAAAGGTAAACTTTCTGAGCTGCAAAGAAAATAAAGTGAGACTTAAATCAGGGCAAACAATTGTAAAACCATAAAGAAAAATGTGTGCATGTATCAAAATTAGGGCATCGTTCTGATTTACTTTGATTTTTGACTTTTATTGTGCACATTCAGATTTGGAGAACTTCCTTGAGAATTCCCCTCTCAGATTCATTTGGATGGTTGTACTCTGTAATGACTGAAACCATAGGCAAGAATGTAAACTTTCTTCTCAAGGGACTTATTTGCTGCAGGAATTATTTGCTTCCTCTTGGATTTCTGCAAAGCCACAGAAGAGGCAGTCATGGATGCATTCAAGCCACAGCCTTGAGAATGGCCTGAGGGTGATGGGACACTCAGCACTAGGGTCCATGTGGGCAGGCAAACCCTATAATTTCAGGTCAACGCTGGTGCCATTTGGAGAGGAGCTCACATTTCCCTCCCTGCAAACAGCAAGCCCAGAGTGTAATTAC